>NC_080718.1:5705485-5735485 GCF_019097595.1 Hemibagrus wyckioides | reverse complement strand
CCCCTCTGATCCTCACTCTTCCTTCTGATCCTCACTCTCCCCTCTGATCCTCATGGTTCCCTCTTATCCTCACTCTCCCCTCTGATCCTCACTCTTCCCTCTGATCCTCACTCTCCCCTCCGATCCTCACTCTTCCCTCTCATCCTCACTCTTCCCTCTGATCCTCACTTTCCCCTCTGATCCTCACTCTCCCCTCTGATCCTCACTCTTCCTTCTGATCCTCACTCTTCCCTCTCATCCTCACTCTTCCTTCTGATCCTCACTCTCCCCTCTGATCCTCATTCTTCCCTCTGATCCTCACTCTTCCTTCTGATCCTCACTCTCCCCTCTGATCCTCACTCTTCCCTCTGATCCTCACTCTCCCCTCTGATCCTCACTTTCCCCTCTGATCCTCACTCTCCCCTCTGATCTTCACTCTCCCCTCTGATCCTCACTCTCCCCTCTGATCCTCACACTCCCCTCTGATCCTCACTCTCCCCTCTGATCCTCACTCTTCCCTCTGATCCTCACTCTTCCTTCTGATCCTCACTCTTCCCTCTGATCCTCACTCTCCCCTCTGATCCTCACTCTTCCTTCTGATCCTCACTCTTCCCTCCGATCCTCACTCTCCCCTCCGATCCTCACTCTTCCTTCTGATCCTCACTCTCCCCTCTGATCCTCACTCTCCCATCTGATCCTCACTCTCCCCTCTGATCCTCACTCTTCCCTCTGATCCTCACTCTTCCCTCTGATCCTCATGGTTCCCTCTTATCCTCACTCTCCCCTCTGATCCTCACTCTTCCCTCTGATCCTCACTCTCCCCTCCGATCCTCACTCTTCCTTCTGATCCTCACTCTCCCCTCTGATCCTCACTCTCCCATCTGATCCTCACTCTCCCCTCTGATCCTCACTTTTCCCTCTGATCCTCACTCTTCCCTCTGATCCTCACTCTCCCCTCTGATCCTCACTCTTCTCTCTCATCCTCACTCTTCCTTCTGATCCTCACTCTTCCTTCTGATCCTCATTCTTCCCTCTGATCCTCACTCTTCCTTCTGATCCTCATTCTTCCCTCTGATCCTCACTCTTCCTTCTGATCCTCACTCTTCCCTCTGATCCTCATGGTTCCCTCTTATCCTCACTCTCCCCTCTGATCCTCACTCTTCCCTCTGATCCTCACTCTCCCCTCCGATCCTCACTCTTCCTTCTGATCCTCACTCTCCCCTCTGATCCTCACTCTCCCATCTGATCCTCACTCTCCCCTCTGATCCTCACTTTTCCCTCTGATCCTCACTCTTCCCTCTGATCCTCACTCTCCCCTCTGATCCTCACTCTTCCCTCTCATCCTCACTCTTCCCTCTCATCCTCACTCTTCCCTCTGATCCTCACTCTTCCTTCTGATCCTCACTCTTCCCTCTGATCCTCACTCTCCCCTCTGATCCTCACTTTCCCCTCTGATCCTCACTCTCCCCTCTGATCCTCACTCTCCCCTCTGATCCTCACTCTTCCCTCTGATCCTCACTCTTCCTTCTGATCCTCACTCTTCCCTCTCATCCTCACTCTTCCCTCTGATCCTCACTCTCCCCTCTGATCCTCACTTTCCCCTCTGATCCTCACTCTCCCCTCTGATCCTCACTCTCCCCTCTGATCCTCACTCTTCCCTCTGATCCTCACTCTTCCTTCTGATCCTCACTCTTCCCTCTGATCCTCACTCTTCCCTCTGATCCTCACTCTCCCCTCTGATCCTCACTCTCCCCTCTGATCCTCACTCTTCCCTCTGATCCTCACTTTTCCCTCTGATCCTCACTCTTCACTCTGATCCTCACTTTTCCCTCTGATCCTCACTTTTCCATCTGATCCTCAAGGTTCCCTCTGATCCTCATGGTTCCCTCTTATCCTCACTTTTTCCTCTGATCCTCATTTTTCCCTCCGATCCTCACACTTCTTTCTAATTCTCACACTTCCCTCTGTTCCTCATGGTTCCCTCTGATCCTCATTCTTCCCCTTTGATCCTCACCCTTCCCTCTGAGTCTCATGGTTTCCTCTGATCCTCACTCTTCCTTCTGATCCTTACACTTCCCTATGATCCTCAGGGTGCCCTCTGATCCTCAGGGTTCCCTCTAATCCTCATGGTTCCCTCTGATCCTCACACTTTACTCAGATCCTCACATTTTACTCTAATCCTCACTCTTCCTTCTGATCCTCACGGTGCCCTCTGATCATCACTCTTCCCTCTGATATTTATTCTTCCATTGATAATAATCAATTGTGAAAAAAATGTCTAAAATTTTTTGAAATGCTGAAACCGGAGATAAGGAGTGAGGTGTGAAGAGTGAGGAGTGATAGACATGACAAATACACAACAAAAATGAAGGTCAGATTAGACTAAATTATACATGTACTATTTGTTTATAAACAACACAACAGGAACCTGGTTTCCTCTAGGTTCTTCCTTCAAAACAAAACAGCCAGAATGTAAATTAATGTAAATTAATGACTATAAACTGCCCTTGAGATGGTTCCCAGGGGTGGACTGGCAGCTGAGTGTTCCTGGGATAAAGTCCAGATCCTTCGCAATCCTGACCAGAAAGGAACTGACTGATAAAAAACCCACAAACTTACGTTTACTCAACAGGGATATGAGTGCAGTACTGAAATATTTAACTGTCTTCAGAAATACTGCCTTTAGGTGTAATGTGTAAACGTTTTAATCTTAAGAATCTGAGCATGTAGAATATGATATACTCCAGTGAACGTAGTTCATTCCTCAGGTTGTGAGTACATCAAACACACCATTTTGTGTGTAACTCCTCCCCCATAACTCATCACTCACGTTTATCTTTATTTGTTTTTCTCTATAGAACCGGGATCATGGCACCCATTTACATGGACCTGCAGGTTTGGGAGGCAGCGAGTCTCCCGGGGATGGCACTCCTGTCCGTGGTCATCCTCCTCGTCCTGACCATCACTCTCCTCACACTCTGTACCACCTGTCAGAGGTGAGGTCATCAGGGAAAGTGTCTCAGCCCAGCGTCTCGCTTTCCTTCACGCTCAGAGGCTTTTCTTACATCCGCTCCATCGCTACAACAACATTCCAGGACAGCACGGTCAAGTTTGTCAGCTCAAGGAATCTGTCACGAATTAGGCGTGTCCCAGTCATACCAGAGTCTGCAGATGAGAGTCACACACCACATATAGACACATGAGCTCACTCCCACTGCCAGTAAAAAAATATAAACCCTATAAATCAGCATTAGGAAATATAGTGATAGATTAAATTAGATTTTAAGCTCAAAAAAATAAATAAAGAAAGAAAGAAAGAAAGAAAGAAAGAAAGAAAGAAAGAAAGAAAGAAAGAAAGAAAGAAAGAAAGAAAGAAAGAAAGAAAGGATGTTTTTGATATGGTTGCATTGATTTGCAAGCCATAACTGGATGTGTGTATAAACAAGTGAAAATATGTGTAAGAAAGAGACAGAACGAGAGAGAGAAAGAGAGAGACAGACGGAGAGCGTGTTAGAGAGATAGAGATAGAGAGAGAGAGAGAGAGAGAGAGAGAGAGAGAGAGAGAGAGAGAGAGACAGGCAGAGAGAGATAGATAGATAGATAGATAGATAGATAGATAGATAGATAGATAGATAGATAGATAGATAGATAGATAGATAGATAGATAGAGACAGAGAGAGAGAGACAGACAGAGAAAGAGAGAGAGTGAGTGAGAGAGAGAGACAGAGACAAAGGGATCAAAGGGGATCAGATCAGGAGCATGTCAGAAGTTAAACTCTCGTGTTGTTGATGTTATGTGATAAACGAGTATATTAACAATATTTTCATTTGATGATAAAAATAACTGTAATTCAAGAATTCCTATAGAGCTGGATTTTTATATAAAGGTAAAATTACTGTGATGTCACCTGAAGACGTTGGAGTTACGCTGCGGAACACAGTCATGGGGGAACAGGGAATAGAGCATTGGGCTCAGCGCACAGCCTTGTGGGACGCCGGTGTTCAGGATGAGGGTTGAGGATATGTGATTACCCAACCTTACAGACTGAGGTCTATTAGAAGTCCATAATCCAACTGCATATGGATGTGCAGAAACCCAGGTCACTTAGCTTAGCGGTCAGTTTACTAGGGACGACTGTATTAAAAGCAGAGCTGAATGAACAACATCTGAAGGTATGTATTGTTATTGTCCAGGTGGGTGAGAACTAGATGAAGAGGCATTCTTTGTTGACCTATTCAGGCAGTAGGCAAACTGGTTTGGGTCCAGTGTAGGTGGGAGACACGCTATGAGGTGACTTAGGTATAATGGTTGTAGTCTTCAGACATGTGGGAATAGTGGCCTGGGCTAGTGGCAGGTTGAAAAGCACAAGTCCTGAGCACACGTCTGGGTATGCCATCAGGACAAGCTGAATTACATGGATATACTCTGCTCAGTGCTGAGTGTACCTCTGTTATGGAGAGTGATATAAATACTTTATCTGCTGTAAATACAACTTGCACATACTTCTCTATGTACATTCTGACATAGCCTATCTATCTATCTATCTATCTATCTATCTATCTATCTATCTATCTATCTATCTATCTATCTATCTATCTAATGTAGCTCTGGCTGCAGTTTTATTCGCAGCCAGCAGAGGGCAGGAGAGCATTTCAGTGACTCACTGGTGGTTTTCAAACTCGTTCAGGGTTTAAAATGAAAATAATATTTTTAGCCACTAGAGGGCAACCAAGATGTGTATTTTGTCTGAGAATCTTAACCTACAGTGCGATGATTGATGATGATGATGATGATGATGATGATATCACGTTCTAAATGTTATTAACATATTTATTACGGTTTAAATTAATGTATGCTCTTAACATCAGTTCTTCTGTGGTGTTTAACAGACAGTCGTTTACTCTGGAGAACAGCACTGCAATGGAGAGGAACTCGTCTACGTTGGTTCGAGTGGTAAGCAAAGCTGTTGTTTGATTATTATTATTTTTTATTTATTTTATGCGGATTTGCTTTGTCAGGTTTTAAAGTGTTTGTGAATGTGTGAACAGGTGAATCCGGGAAAAGCCTCAGAGTACCCCACTCCTGAAAGGAGTAAGCATCACACCATCAGAGCTTGACATTCCTGTCTGTTACTCTGTCAGGGCTCGAATGACCAACTGACCAAACGTCCTTTACTCTTATCTCACCAGATCTCACTGTGTTGCCCGGGGACTTACAGCTCGGCCCCAACGAACAGTTCAAAGCCTGGAGGAGTCACACACTAGGCACGCTAAGCTCTGTCCTCTGTCTCATTTATCACACCAGTCTGTTATTCACTCGCTCTGATTACCTTTAACAAAAATATTAGACCTGAGTCATGTTATGTTCTGTGTTTATCCACATCTGATATGTTTGTGTGAATAACGCACAGAAAATTCTCTTTACACTAAACTCACTGAGGGCCGTGGATCAAATCCACCTCTGTTATTACACTCTAACTGAAAAAGTGTTATAGCTGAACCAAAAAGGGTTATAACGGAACCGAAAAATGTCATAACAACACCAGAAAGTATTATAACGAGACCAAAAAGTATTATAATGAGAACAAACATGTTAATACAAGACAAAAAAGTGTTATAACAGGACCAAAAAGTGTTATAACAGGACCAAGCATTATAATGGGACCAAAAAGTGTTATAATGAGACCAAAAACTGATAAAACAAGACTTTCTGTGTCTGTAACTTGGTGATGTAATATTTTTTTTCCCTCCTGCAGAACGCAACGCACAGACGGCGGTGAACGGTGGCATGGTGACGATGTAGGACGTCTGACGATGAGTACGCATGCTGAACACTGCCATGTTCGATATCTTGATCACGTTATTAGACACGTGAACTAGAAATAAACAGAGCTTCTGTCTTTGACCCATCAATGCTCTTATCTCTAACAGGAACCGCATCATCGTGCTCAGGATTTAACCATGTCATGGAATTGAGTCTCGAACTGTGTCTGCGCACGCACACTGAAAATGCTTATCCCTAAAACCAGAACAAACCTCTCAGAAAAGATGCTGATAACATCTCCCACGCCTTTACTGTTGCCATCCCACCATTTAGGACGTCGACCAAACTGTCAGAGAGAAGAAAGTTCCGGAAATGTTCACCAGTGGAGCTGGAAACGAATCTGTGTATTCCATCACGACCCACAGTGCACTGGGGCATCAGGGCATTCTAGCACGCCACATGTCTCAGAGGAACCTGCTCTTCCTTCTTCTGAACCAATATAAAGATCTGAAACTCTGAGAGAACCAAACACCGCACACTCCTACCAAAACTGGGGTCCTCAAACTTTCTAGTTTTTTTTTAGTTTTCTACATGAAACCGAAGGAGAAGCCATAAATTCTTTCACCTTCACGGTGCTCACTGAGAGGGTTTCAGACTGGGATAGGGACTTTCAGAGTGTTCTTAATCTCCACAATCACAGTTAATTTCATGCGAATGCACTGATCAACATCTGTATTTCATTTTCTAATTGAATATTATGTTGGAAGTTCTATCTAAAGCAGTTGTCTGGATGAGGTGTAGGTCATGTTATCCTGCAGACATGTGAGGTTTGAAATATTATAGAAAGTGTATGTGGAGGTTTAATTTTACCTTCGGTGTCGGGGAATCTGAGTTATCTAAAATGAAGTCTATATGCACTAAATGTGAAGTATTTCTAGATTTATCCCATATCTAAGATTTTATATTGTGCTTTTAAGTCTAACTAACTAGAGTAGAAGTGATGAACAGCTAACAAGAATTAATCACGGGTGAAAATGAAACGGTTGTTTTGGTGAAGTTGCTTTTTTGAATGATTTCCCACTTTAATATAAGCTAGGATTAGTTTTATGGTGTGTATGAAACTGAAACTGAGTGATAGAAAACACACGTTCCAGCTCACGCTTCACTCTGGGCCTGTATGCTTTTTTTCCCACAAAACATTCAAAAAGTTTCCCTGGTTTTCTTTATACACACATACGCATGATGACAAATCAGCTTAAATGGTTTGCGTTTAGCCGTCGCACACAAAACACCTTAAAATCAAAGTTCAGAGAGAGCTGAAAAAAGACAAAATGGCGGCTAAATATTCCAGTAAATGCAGCTCAGCCACTGCGGCGCCTCTCTCTACGCATATGATAACTCCTCCCTCCTCCTTTTTATCGGCTGCAATTTCTTTGGTCCTAATTGAATAGTCTCCTGGAGTCTTCTTATGTTGCTCCACTAATATAAAACGACTTTGTGTAATTAATTGTGTAAATAAGCGATCGCCGTTTATAAGATTATCGTTAATTACACAAAGCCGATCGATCGAGACTCGATCGCAAACCCGGGAGCTAAACAGACTGGATTTTCACCAACGCCACCCTTCTTGTGTAAACACTCTTCAGAGCGAAGCTTTTCGTATTCGGCGTGATAAGCACGTCCCGCTGTGAGCCGTCGTCAGTTAATCAGTAATCACCTGCGGTCTCGCTTCGTGAACAGGGTGTGAGCCGTTACATAACCAAGAGCTGGTGTGTGTCTGTGTGACTGAAAACATGCAACTGGTTAACTGCTTGTCATCTCTTTTCTCTTTTAAACTCTTCTGTACACAGCGCACCATGTGATGAAAATAAACGAGAGAAAACATTTCTGTGCTTTTGATCATTTTTAATCTGTTTTATTCTCACTCAGAGGAGGGACTCCGTAGGAGGAGGAGGGGCTCTGCTGTGCCTCGAGCGAAAACGGTCAACTAGATTAGCATGAAATCAGGACGAGCAGGCTTCTCTTCTCTTCTCTTCTGTTCTTGTCTCATCAATCACTTTTCCTGATACTTCAGAAAACTCTCACTTACACTAGCCAGGTGTTGCAGTTACGCTAGTCCTGTGTTTTGGGTTTTATTCAGCCTCGGGTAACATCCAATAAAACTGCTGACTGCTGAATCCTTTAAACCTAATAATGTTTAATGCTGTAAATAAAGTTTATCTCTCGGGTAAAGTAAGAGTAGCTTGTTTACCACCATTAAGACATTTTTGCCTACAGAAGAACAGAAAAGAAGTCAAACTTTTCTTTCACTGGTTTGAAATCATCTGGAATGATCCACTGAGGGTTTTTTTTTCCTATAATGAGACAGACAAATAAATAAATAAAAATGAATGAACCCCCCCCCAAAAAAAAGAATACTAAATAAATAAATAAATAAAAATAATGGAATTCTTATAAGGAAATAATTCAAATTCATTCAGATTTTTTTTCTGTATTTTATAAGCTAGTAATAAAAAGAAATTCAGTTTGAAACATTATTATGTGAATATTTGACCATTCTAAATTAATTCCAATCTATGCATCAGGGAAAAGATATTATTATTATTATTCCTAATGAATATTAATGTTTTCTAATCAATACACAGACTTATCAGTTTTGTAGCGGCTAGCTAGGTGACGCATACAGCAAGTACTATTTCCACAAAATAAAGGCACTGACCAATTTCTTTACTGCAGTCTCACTTTTCTCGGTTAGCACTAAACCTTTTTAGTTTTAAAAACGTACTTTACAGATAGACAATGTGGTGATATGCGTTAATATTTCCTTTCCATGTGTTAGTCAAGGGGTCCTAGCCCCCCCCCCCCCCTTTATATAACTCTTTATCATTTGCTATCATTTTTGCATGAATACTAGAAACTTAATTAAGAATGAGCTAGGTAATGTTTTCTGAAAGAAGGTTTGCCAGAAACCTTTTTTATGTTAACACTGAGACTATGCTTGGGCATCATCAGGATAGAACGTGCAAAAAAACAGTCACATAAACTGAAGGTTTTTAACTCGCATGCAGGCGTGAGCGAGTGGTCAAACACGAAGCTGGCAGGACAAACAAAGACCACATTCATTAACAGGAACATGTGGTGCTCTGTGATGTTAGATATTTCTAACATCCTTGGGAAATGTGGTTAATCTTAAGCTGGTTTATATTTTAAGACGTACTTCATTAGAAAATATCACTGATTATAAAAACTCGTCCTCAAACACCTCCGGCTGAGTAACTGGAGTGATGTAGCCGAGGTCGACGGAACGTCAGAGCTGCACCGAGGTTTCGGGTTTGTATTTAATCACAAGCTGGATGATTTTACACAGTACATTCTGCTTAAGTCTTGCCTGGAATTTCACTTTTCTGATGTTAGCTAATTTAATGCAATTGTGTTATTTCCTTGTTGCCACACCACCACTGACGTCTGCAGGCTTCTAAGTAACATGAAAGACTGTTGCACAGACTTCCTTATTCGATGACTGATTATACTATTTCCGTTTAATTGGCCTCCCAGACATGGCAGGCATTTTATTCTAAACTTATCCGCCTGATTTCTTACACACACTAAAAATAAATGGCAAAGACCACATTTAGGCACCAGGTCTTTTCCCGTAAACCCGTACCAGGTGCACAGCCTCATTTCTACATACAGAAGACCTTCAGATCAGATGTCAGACTCTTTTCTTGGGGTCACAACTGTCTCTGTGCCATATGTCCTCACACTTCCAAAGCATGGCTAAGATTACACACATACACAGCTGATTATCAGACACGGTTTTGCATATTTATTCCACTTTAATGACTTTCATAAAAGGTCAACAATGTCACCATTTTCATTTTTTTCCAGACTTAACGTCAGTTCATATTTAAGTTCATTTTCTGTCATCAGTTATGCTTAATCGGAATCATGCATTTTTATCATTTCTCTAGCTACTAGCTGAGGTGGCAGCCTAGAAAGTGGCCTAATGGACAAGAAGAAAGTTAGATGTAACGGTACTTAATACATTTTTGTCATAAAGTAATAACATTGTTAACATTAATGTAGAAACATTGACTGGAAAGCATGAGCACATCATAAAGATTTTATCTGAGCGGATTTCCACCTCCATGTCCTGGTTACGTCACTGCTTTGAACTCCTTACCTCTGCATACCGTCTCTGTGATGGCGTAAGCGGTTTAATTTCCAGTACAGGGATATTTCAAAGTTTCACAAGAATTTCACCTCGAGCCACCGTAGTAAATGTGTGATTGGTCATCACAAGGCATTTCCAAACAGACAGGATGGACACAGTGACCTCATGTGAAATAACATCTTCATATATCAATCAAAGTGTTTAATTTTTACCTAACAAAACATGTTCTGAGAAAATATACAGTGTCTTTGCCGTGTAAAATATGCAGGATAGATGGCAGTGTTAATACAAACACAGAGTCATGCCACAGACTTAAAAAATGAATAAGTGTAATAAAACATTGTTAATTCTATTTTTATGCAAATGACCCTCTTCAAAGTGGAAGGTTAATGCCATACCTTTTTAAAAAGAGTTCTAAAAGAGGAAACCTTCTGCTGGACGTTTCCAAAGGGACAAGCAGAATAAAAAAAACATCCCACCTAGAAACTAAAAGGCAAAAGGTCACTGATCTGGTGGTGGTGGTGGGGGTGGATGTGGACGGTTGGGGGTGGAAGGGTCAGTAAAGCAGTGTCATGAGATTTTATCTTGGGTTTGAGTTTGGCCTGGTATGAGTTTGGTGTTGGTATGGGGTTGTGTTTTTACTCTTTCTATTCTTTATTCTTTTCCCTGAAATTGTATCATTTATATTCTGTATTATTTAGATTTATTTGTTCTCCGGTCAGACTTTTTGTGACTCTGAAATTAACCCAATATTTAAATTTCTTATTAATAAACAAATAAAACTTTGTTAGGACATCAGTTCTGTATCTTTTAATCTGATGCCTTTAAAAGTGTCACAAAATCCATGGCTTATTCTTCTTCTGAGTTAGTATTGTGTTTATTACGTGATTTATTCCTGATTTAAGACTTTTCCTGCTTTAACTTGATCACTTTACCTCAGGAAGAGCCGATCATGTGCTGATTAATCGAATCAGAAATATTTGGAGCAAAAAAAATGTGGATTCTCTGAGACCAGATTTATGAGCCTGTGAATTTAAGTAATAAATTATTACTTTAAGTAATAAAGTAATAAATGTGTTGGGTTTTTTCCACTACTAACAATATAAATAAGCCAGAAAATCTAATGAATGTCTGAGTTGTGTCATTAAGGGATTTGATGTAGCTTTAACTTTGCTGTGTCGTGACGGTGTGCACGTAAAGAACCGAATCTTTTAGAACGAATCTTTGAAGTAAACCGGATCTAAAAGACTTGCAAATATGCTGCTGATTATCTTCGGTCTTACAAACCTTTTTGTAACAGATGAGTCAATAGAAACTGGCAGGCATTTGAGTTCTGCAAGTTCTCCCCCACTCACTTTAATAAACCTCGAATGAATGAATCAGCGAGTGAAGGAATCGAATAAACACTGTACTGAACCAAATGAATCGACTCAGTCGAGCTGTACACCACTATAGCAATGTCATTACCGTCTTACTGTAAATATCACCGAGTTCATATTACGCACCGCGGGTTATTAGCAGGATCATGCTAATGCTAAGGTAGACAATCACTTCATCGCGCGCACACGAAGCCCCTGTGCAGGGGGGGGGTTGATGCGAAGTGCAGCGCGAGCTTGAGGAAGCCACGTGCTCTTCTGCACGTACACGGTTCTTTATTCGCAAAGGCACAGCAGTTACTCATCAGCGCGCACGTAATAGTCGTAAACTGGGAGTGTGCAAGCAAGGACATACCACGAGGGTTCAAACAAACACGATCACTTTAATAAGAACAGTGTATGTACAATCAACAACTCCGTACATAACATGCACGCATGACGTCACGAGCTCATATCTACAGATAGCACAACGGTGCATAAAAATATTTAGTGCATTTACACAGTGCGTGACGAAACTCTATAGTTTATATATATATATATATATATATATATATATATATATATATATATATATATATATATATATATATATATAAAAGAGTTGCTTTTCGAGCAGCGTAACTCTATCTCTTTTGGGAAAATGGTGCGAGGGTGGAGCTGTTGGATGATGTCTGTTTATGGATTAAGGATTTATGGTGTGTGTAATTAGAGACCGCACTGAGCTATGCTATGGAGCAGTTATGTAATCACTTCCCTGTTTCCTGTGCACACATGCTGCTCTGCACATCTCACTGCAGCTCATCTGGTCATCTGAAAATGCAAACAAAGTGGAATTCTGATGCACTTGGATGACTAAAGTGTGCAAACATGGCACTGTGACATTGGTATTACAGTAAAAAAAAAAAAAAAAAAAAAAAAAAAATATATATATATATATATATATATATATGGATGGTGATTCTGTGACACTGCTAAAGCATGCACTTGTGAGTAAAAATGCAAATTATTCTGCCGTTATGCTGAGAAGTTGGAAATTCCTGATTTTCTTTTTTTCTATATCTATAAATGTGTTACTCTGCAAAAAATACCTTCTCTGCCATTGTGGCCAATGCCTCCTGCACGCAGGGTTGCCAGATTGCACGGACTTGTTTTTCTCAGCTATAAAACTCCACCTTTATGGACAAATAAATCTCCTCCAAACTACATGTCTGATACGTGTTTGTTGAGAAGTAAGCGAGAAATAACAAACATAAACAAAAACACGAGGCGAGGATTTATTTATTTATTTATTTATTCAGGAATGAAGTTAAAAAATAGCGGTGTTGGGAAGGAACAATCTGGCAACCCTGGCCAACAGTCTGGCGTAAACAAGTCGGGATTTTAGGGCGTGTGTCTTACGAATAGTCTTTCAGCCAATCACAGCTCACATCCTGCCCACATGGCTGGGTTGTTTACTACAAAAGCTGGAGAGAGGAGCAGATAAA
The DNA here is from genome assembly GCF_019097595.1 of Hemibagrus wyckioides. Classification (NCBI taxonomy): domain Eukaryota; kingdom Metazoa; phylum Chordata; class Actinopteri; order Siluriformes; family Bagridae; genus Hemibagrus; species Hemibagrus wyckioides. Next base: position 5,722,708 of record NC_080718.1, on the reverse strand, counting down.
CCCAGGAACTGACTCAAACCGGCATCTACAACGCAACACACACCACAATGGCCATGGCTGAAAACACACACACTTCTGTAGTGCTGTACACAAAGTACTGAAGGTTACACAGTTGTTTACAAGCATGCACACAACCTTTTATGGACTTGAATGCACTTTATCTAAGGCATCCAACACACCATGTCATGCTGTAATATGCTATAAAGTGTAAACGTCTTCCTAAGAGTGAAATGAACGGGAGTCAATTAAACAAACAAATAAATAAAAATCAGCTTTTCCTGTTAATGAGAAAAAAACCCACACAAACACTTCTGAAACTCTACGAAGCACTGATACTGGAGACTCCTTATCTAAATCTTTCAAGTGTCAAGATTTTTGTCATGTACATAAAGAATGCTGTAAGCGTCTAGACACTGGGAAATTCTTCTACTTTAAAGACAGAGTGGACACAGTATATATATATATATATATATATATATATATATATACATGGTGACATGATACAATATACTTCCAGGACCATGTTGTTACATAAAGACAGAGAGCTCCTTAAAAACAACACAGGAAAGTAAAAATTAACCTATTCACATAAAGTGTGTGCAACCTTGTGCAAACAGAACAAGACAAAAGACTGTGCAAACAGACGAGACGAGACAGATACATGAAGATGTCACTGACCACTATACTGTGTGTTTGGTCTGCAAAACAACAGATGTTATCAGATAACTTTTTTTTTTTTTAAAGTAAAGACATGACATGCAAAATTACAGACTGGAACACCATTGCACATGACACTTTAACTATGTCACACTATTATATCTATATTCTGTCCACATCCGTCCACCCATCTCACTGTCCACTTCCGTCCACCCATCTCACTGTCCATACTATCACTATTCTGCTCATTCCATTCTTATTCCACTCTATTCTTGTTTATTTTTATTCTATTTTTATGTTTATATATTGTGTCATGATAGTCGATTTTATGTTATATTTTATATTATATTCTTATATTTTTTTATACTTGATATTCTTTTAATTTTATAAGTGTATTTCTTATTTTTATGCTGTAGTTTTTACAATTTTAGTAAAATTATATTTCTTATGTTTTATATTTATATATTATATTTCCATTATAGGATAGTCTTAAAAAAACATTTCACTCCATGTCGTACTGTGTATGATTGTGTATGTGATAAATAAAAATTTTATTTGAAAATGATAAAGTAAATGCTTAACTAGTGCAAAAACAAATAAATAAACAAAAACCTCTAAACCTTGTAAACATGGTTTGTGGTCAGAAAGTGACATGTTAAGGGACAATGCACATAAACATCTCCGAACAAAAATCTCTGACATATTAATGATTGCTATAATGGAAGAGATCTCAGACTGTCTGGATTATGTGCAGTACGAGTCTCTGTGAATGAGCAGTTACTGTAGAACCTGTAGGTTATTAGAGCTGCACTAATGTCAGGGCTGCTGTTACAGGAAATTCATCAACACCTCCTGTCTGTGTAAGTGAGCTGAAAGCTTCTGAAAGGCTTCCTGTTACAAATGCATCCATTAAAGCAGAACTGTGTTCCCGAGCTGAAGAGAATCAGTAACACGCCCACAGTGTGCACGCGCTCCGTCAGCAATCCGGTGCGGGTTTTGTCACGTGCACGGGGAGTGCGCTTTTGGAAAGGTTTGCGAGTCGGAGCCGGTCAGAGCAAGTTCAGAGTGAAAAAAGGAAAAGAGCGAGGGGGAGTGTGAGCTGGAGGAGACTACAAGCAGGTACGCAGTGTTCATTCAAAAATATATATATACAAGGCTATACTTCGGGATATACGTGAGCGCGTGCGTGCGTGGCGGTGCGTTCGAGCGCGCGATCTTTGCGGATTAGTTTGTAAAGCGTGCGATTTTTTTCGTCTGTATTTTGTTTTACGCGACTGAGTGAAAGTAACTAGCGAGTGTGTGTGTGTGTGAGAGAGAGCGAGAGGGAGAGAGGGAGAGAGGGAGTCTTGTGGGTTTGGCTTCAGGGACATTCCTTTAAGGAAAAGCAAACGCGTGCTTCGTGTGAGAAGTTTAAACAGTATCTGTAAGTAAAAAAGGAAAACATCGGCCCGCGTGTGTGTGTGTGTGTGTGTGTGTGTGTGTTGCATATAGAAGAACAAACCCGCGTGTGATAGACGGTTCTTTATTGCACTTGTACTGCAGAAACCAGAGGCAGGGGGAACACTGCAGGTAAACAAGGTGGGTAATGAGCTTAATCCTTTCTATAGGCTGCTACATAGCTGTGACGTCATCCATACATATCGGTGACGTCGGTGGGTCTCGTGAAACGGACACCAGAGAGCGCGCGCGTGATGATGTTGCTTTGTTTGCCTTGTTCTCATCTTTCAGGCTTTAGAACCTTTACTAGAACCCGCTGCAGTGCACTCACTCGAGGCATTTCCTGTATGTGATGGATGCAATGCAGCTGGACATAAATGCCACACACACACACACACACACACACACACACACACAAAACAAACAAAACGCTGCTGAGGTTTTTTAAATGTTTGTGTAAAGTGTATAAAACGTCTACATTATTGTTACAGTGGGTCACGTGACTTGTTTGTTTGTTTCCATATTAAACAGCCGTGCTTGTTGCTGAAACATTTGCAGCAGTTACATGTATTAAAATCAGACTGGAAATCGGAGAGGGTTTGATCCTTGTGCAACAGGAGGAATGCTGAATGTACACTTCGGAAGCCAGTGGAAGCTTTGCCTTCATTATTGCTGCTGCTGTTGTTGTTGTTGTTGTTGTTGTTGTTACACCCGTAATGGCCGTAACTGTAACTGTAGAACCTCAGGAGGGAAAGTATCCTGCTGCAGCTCACTCTGATCTTCTGTCCTCCTTCTTCTAATGATCAAGAGAAAGTTCAAACAAACAGAGTAGAAGTAAAGAAAAGGCTGTGACCTTTAACACAATCCCCCGGTCTCACTGCGAGCGCTGGACTGGTGATCATGGGATCATAGAGTCACTGTCAGGTTTTGACTGGTTTCCGTTTGATGGATTGTTGAGTCAGAGTGTGACACCCGGTCTTTCAGGATTTTGCATCATACCGTGTGGTAGTGTTTGAAGAGCTCGGCCGGTGAATGGCCACTCGCCTGATTGCTGGCTGCTGCAGGCTGTAATCAGCGTGGGTTTGACTGTACACATAGACTTTAATTATCATCTTGTGCTCTGTTTTATATTGTAGTATTTTTAACACCCTTCTTACCTAATCACATCTCGTTACCCAGTTCACGTCCGATTACGGTGGAGTAAAGAGACTTGAGGAGCAGCATGGAAGCGCTTTTAATTTATTCATTAGTTTAACACATTTGCTAGCTTCAAGCTGTTAACAGGAGTTTGTTTGGAGTTTGTATTGTTAATATTTGAGAGAGAAACATGAAACAGGGTCAGTTCTCTACTTACAGGCGATGATATGGAGTGTGCTGCGCTGTTTTAGGAAAAAATCAATGACAAGCTGGCATGATGGTGATAAGTTGATGAAGATTATTTTTCATAACAGCATATCCTGGAGCCTTTTCTCCTTCTTTATCTTATACAACAGCCATATGCCAATGAACACAGTATATTATTTGTTACATAGTTCTAATTTTTATCTATTTATTGCTGCATTTCATGTTTATGAAGGTGCTCAGATTTTCATTACAGCAGCTATAAGCGCTCCGTCCATGAGTTTCTTTTCCTCATTAAAAAACTCATGTTTCTGAGAAACCACAACTTCACCTCTGACTGATATGAAGCTCTGATACTGGAGACTCCTTCCACACGTGATACATAAACATGCCTCATAGCCTTTGTTACTGTGGAAACGGTAATGAATATAAACCTGCAATGTTCAGCTGTGTGGATGTGACCGCTCTAGTCGTCTGTCTGAAACATTAATGTTAAAACTTTTAATACAAATTGAGAGGAAATGTTTCTCTTTGTGTTTCGTCTCTGCAGTGTTTCTCTTGGTGCAGCTGATCTCCTGCAAGAGTAAGATGGAGAAGGTGCTAACAGCGACGGTGCTACCGAGGAGCAGGTTAGGGAAACGCTCTCCTCTGGGAGCATTGGTGTGCAACTCTTCAGCAGAGGGTCTCGCGGACGTAGGAGGACACGGAGACACGGACGGAGCTCCTGGGATTGGAGCAGGAGTCCACGGTGTCCATGGTGTCCACAAGGTCAAACTGTACCCTGGACAGCGGGTAAGCAGGAGGAGGCTAAGTCTGGAACATGTGATTTGTGGATTTGCTTTCAGGTTGATTTTAATCTGTGTTTTTTTGCGTCTCAGGTGTACGTTCATTGTGGTGGACAGGAGCGTCCAGGTGTTGTGGAGCAGCACAACCATGTGGACAATGAGGTGTCCATATTCTTACAGCAGCTCAATCAGCGTGTGCACCGCAAACTGGAGGACGTGTGGTTGAGCCCAACGGCCGGCGCCGCTCACTCCGTGTCTTCATCAATCGACGTGCCAAAAAGGTCGGGTTCTGTTTTTAGCAAGGATTTCTTTGATAGTTTGATGGTCTCAGCTTGGTTCTGGTTCTGATCCTCTCTGATCTTCTGTTCAGGAGCGTAGAGAGCGCGGACATGGATGAAATCATGGCTGCTATGGTGCTGACCAGTCTGTCCTGCAGCCCAATGATCCAAAGCCCCGTTCATGGAGAGCCAAATCCAGGTTAGTGGACTTCCACCGTCTTGGTGCATCCTCCTTTACCAAAACATTGTTGTTGTTGGTTTTAATTCACTTTTTTAACGTTCACAGCATCAAACGGGACGGACAGCACTGCTGAAATGTCCGATGGTGGTTACTGGAGCTGTGACCATGGAAACAGCAGTCCTGCGGCGTCTCCACCCGACGCCGAGGCGGACCGAACCCCTTCTGTCGACGACGGTCTGGACATGGAGATGGATCAGGTGTTGTTTGATGAACCAGCTCCGAGGAAGCGCAAGGTAAACACTTTCTTCTGGTCTTTTTAAGGATTTTTTAAAAATGGTGTTATAGTATTAAATATCAGATTTGATTCCTATCTGCTTTATTTCACTCAGAACTCCGTGAAGGTGGCGTACAGGTGCCTGTGGCCAAACTGTGGCAAAATCCTCACCACTATTGTAGGCATGAAGCGCCACATTCGTACCCTTCACCTGGGGTAAGTCATCGGTCAGCTGTTCCTTGGAAAGTCCAGTATAAAAGTGTGTGTTCCTCAAAACTTTGGTTCCTCATGAAAGCTCAGAACCTCGGTAGAAGTCACAGAGCACTTTTGTTCTCACGTTCTCAGAAAGTTACAGAATTCTTACGTTAGTGGTTCAGGTTCATTTTAACAGGATTATTCCGACAACCTGAAGGTTTCTTAGTAGGTTCCAGAACCTATTCAGTGCAGTTTGACTGTGGAGCTTCCTCTCTCATGGTGCTCTTTACTTGTCTTCACTAGCAGACAGAACGAACAGGAGCGATGCCAGAGAGAAGAAGATTTCTACTACACGGAGATCTACCAGGACGCGGAGCACTCGTCGGCTCCGACTGGCTGCGGCTCACCTTCCAGTCCGAGCCATCAGAGGTCATCTCCATCGACGCCGGAAACTCTGCAGCCCAGTCCGCTCAGCCAGTCGGCCCCCAGCAGCTTCTGGCAGGTCCACTGCGAACACTCATACCAGGTAGGCCACACGACCCGAGCACCTCGTCCTGAGCAGCATGGGGTGGGTGTGGCTCCATTACTAGGGGGGTTACTATGGTAACTGATAATGGTAACTATCCTGTTGATCTGGAAGAAGGGAGTGCAGTATTGTGAAAACTTCACACAAATTTCACTCAGAATTTGTTAAAGTAATCCCTTCTGTATTCATCAGACAGTTTGTGGTGAACTTCGGGGTTCTTCACAAGCTTCAGTCAGGTTTTTTTTGGGCTTAGTTCCAGAAACCCGAGTGATATACGTAAGCGCCGCTGCAGTGAAAACGTCTCTCAGGTGGAAAGAAAGTTTTGTTAAAAAAAAAAATAGAAAGCACTCGAGGGAGTCTTCTGAAAGTGTCCGAATGTAGTGGACATTTTTTAGCAAACTTTTTTGGTTTCTGTGATCTGTTTTCTTTTCACATCTGATAGCCTTTAAAGAATGCCTTTTATGTAAGAAGAACGTATTGAATGTTCAGGTTGCGGAGGACGTGCGATTACACGCGTAACAGCACGCTGACTTTGTCATGCGTGGGAGAGATGACTGTGTGTGTGTGTGTGTGTGTTTATAAAGCAGCAGTGTGTGTAGAGGAGGCTCTGTAAATAAAGTTACAGTTTTTCTTAGCCACTTTTGGGACATTCTGTACAGATACGGAATTCTGTTACAGAGGTAGATGAGGAATAAAACACGTGGTGTGGCGCTGTTAGAGGAAAACAATCTACTACTCATCGACAGCAGCGTTTTATTCCTCTACACCACATCAGAACACATCACGACTTTATCTGTTTGTATTTACGTTTAATGTCTGAAACTCTTCTCTTGTGAGGATGTCTCGAGGAAACCTAAAGGTTTCTCCTCACAGAAAACGTCTTATGTGAAGCATCTAAACAGTTATTATAGAAACGAGAACACATTCAGACATCTGACGTTCATCCAAGCGTTTAATATCATACGGATTGTGCGTGCAAGAGTCATAATGTAAAGAGTTTCTCCTCTGTATTTCATGCTTCAGGCTCCGCCTCCTGTCGTGACTCAGTGCAAAGCCGTGTGTGTGCCTGCTCCGCCTCGCTGGACGCCTCTCGTCACGGCACACCAGAGCAAACAGGTCAGTCTCTTCTCCAACTGCTTACCCTTTCACTGGAAACGTGTTGAGAATTGGTGCCAGCGTGTTAGACGGACGTGCTCAGTACATGATCAGCTGGCTCCAGAGATGCTGAGTGAGCTTTGTGGTGTCTTCTGACTCACTGTGACTCATTGCCCAGTTGTGGAGTTGTGTGCCTGTGTGCACGCTGCACATTCAGGCAGTAAACCAGGCCATGGTGTAGAACATTAAGTAGAAGAAAGGGTTAAACCCACTGCGTGTTTTACTGAAGGCTGTAAAATTATTGCCTTGGCGCTTAGGCTGCTGCTGCTTTGGGTCATTGCATTACATCACCATCTAGTGGTGAAATCGGCAAACTGCATGTGTTTTGTATTTACTCCAATGTGTCGAGATTTAATATGTGCTGTATTTGTCCTTTATTTTTAGGACATTTCATAAATGATCACAGCCGTCTTATTCTCATCTTTACCTTTCGTGCAAGAGATTTGACCTTAATTTTTAAAAGTTATTTATACATATTATATATATGTTATATTATACATCTTTCACAGTGATGTATGATGTACAGTATCGTGTGCTGAGTTTGTGTTTCTCTTCGTCTCCAGGCTGCTCCGTTTCGTCGGCGATCGGTCAGCGTGGGAGAGCAGTGGCTGCAGAACAACAGCGCCCCCTCCAGGCCTCCGCACCTCGCCAGTGTTTCGCCTCCGAGAAGCCACTGTGCCACACGGTCTGTCCACTTCATCCTCATCCTTACTTTTTCGTGCTTTCATATATCTTAAATAGTGAATTTGTTTGTTTATAGGCATTTAAGCAGAATTTTAATTCAGATATAAAATGATAGACAAAATAGATAATATCAGCATCATCTACATTATCGTTGCTCTGTCTGTGTGTAACGTTGTGTTACTGATTATTTCTCGTCGGTTCTCCTAACAGGAGGGTTCGAGGCGAGGCTAAGAAGTGCCGGAAGGTGTACGGCATCGAGCACCGGGATCAGTGGTGTACAGCCTGTCGCTGGAAAAAAGCCTGCCAGAGATTTTTGGACTGAAGCCGGAGCTGGAGCTGAACGACGTATGAGTCAGAGACTGTGGAAAAAGAAGAAGAGGAAGTAGAAGGAGAGGTGGATGAGCTAGACTGCGGTGGAGGGAAACCGGACGAACACGAACAAACTCTTTTTTTGTTTTTTTTTAATTCTGTACATTTTTTACCAGACGTTTTACTGTAAGGTGCAGCGTTTTCTCTTCGGTGCTGATTCGACTCTGGACTGATCTACACCGCATCTCGTCTCTCTCTCTCTCTCTCTCTCTCTCTCTCTCATCACTCGTCAGTCTTCCTAAAGGTCTCCGAGGTCGTCTCGGTCTCCGTTCGGTGCCGAATTTTTTCTCCGATACGCAGCAGCCATATATTTTGCGAAGGCTGGGATTAGTCGAGGATGGTGACACTCCGCATGGTGGCGATTCTTCTTGTTTACCTTGTTGTGAGAGATTCACAGTCATTCCAGAAAAAAAAACGAGCGTCTTTCCGTATTTCTTTTTCTTTTTAATCTGAATGAGAGCTGTTCTTTTTTATGGAAAGACGTTATTTTTTGTTGTTCTTGTTGTTGTTTTCTTATTTTCTTCAGGGGAGGAAGCAGACGGCAGCTCGGCGGGGAGAGTGATTTGTATGGACGTGCTTCAAAAGCAAACACGCCTCTACCTTTATGTATGCCATGTATACCAGCTAACGTGCTGTTGTGTGTTTTATAACGACAAACAGAGCAAAAAAATTTTTGTTTTTTTGTATTGAGATTTTGAATTTGTAATAACTGTGACTGCAGTTATCATGCATTTATCGTCTGTATCATATCTTGCGCGCAAAAGAAAGACGTTTTCCTTTTTTTTCAGAGATATTTTTGATCACAGGTTTGATTTGGAAATCGTGACCAGTTTTCGGATCGGGAATCACCGAGTTGTTCTGTTTTTATTGTACGCTTTAAAAAAAGAAAAAAAATGTTTGGGATGAAACCTTTTCTTTTTTTTCTTGTGTACTTCTGATCACTCCCGTATTCTTCTTCCTTCTTATTATTATCATCGTTATCACTCAGCTGCACTATTTTGACTTGTGTAAAGATCCAGAATTAAAAACGATTATAAATTTGTTTCGGTGTGGATTTTGAGCCAAAAAGGAAACAAACAAAACCATGATTTTCCTGTAAAAACTCTTAATATTTTTGGGTCCAAGCGTTTGATAAAGGTTTAAATTCTGACCCGAGACTGTGTGTATGCGTTATAAAAGTCTGTTCTGAACTTGTCGTCTTTACGCAGTATTAATCAGACCTTCAGATATGAAAAGAAATCAAATGGAGGGCGTTTGAGGAGGCTCAGGAGGATCTTCATCAGGAACTTTTTCCCCACCAGACTCTGAGATATCAGCAGTTACAGTCACAGTATTTTGCATGAAATGACTCTGGAGTTTTATTTTTCTTTTTGGGAAATTGTCATTTTCATGTTTTAATACACTTTCTATGGAAGCCAATGTGTCGTTTTTTTTCTGCTTATTCTTTCACACAGACAGATACTCAGGTGAATATGTTTAATATTTAACACAAACAGATGCAGCATGAAACGATGACGGAGTTTTTAATATCTCACGTGAGGTGAGGTGAATGGTCATCGATGTGTCCTAATACTTTTGAAATGATGCGCTGTAGATGCTGTAAGTTTAAAAAAATCAAATGAGTTGCTTTATATTAGACGTGAAACTAAAGATATTTAAATGTGAATAGATTTGCTATCTGGAAATTCAGGTTAAAAAGAATATTTATTAGATTTGGAAAATTATTATCATCATTATTATTATTATTATTATCATTATTATTATTATTATTATTATTATTATTATTATTATTATTATTATTATTATTAAATAAATCTGCAAATCGTCTAAAATCGAACTTTGGAATTTTCCGCATTAAATGATGATTAGAAATCGAATAGAAATTATTTTTTAAAGTACAATTTAAAGCTTAAAGCTATATGTTTTGTATGTTTAAGCTTTGATTAGGAATGAAAAAAAAACTAAATTGTTAATTAATGTAAATAGTTTTTATGTAAAATTAAAAACAAAAAAACATTTTAGATTCAAGCAACACGGAGAAAACGTCATGAACAAGCCACAAAAGAAATAGTAAACTATTTTATTGAAATTTTTTTCCCTCTATGTACAATTAATATGATATTATGGTTCGATCAGTAAAATTAAAAACAAACAAAAAAAGTCATAAATATTCGTTTACATAAATACATTACACTTTGCTTAATTTATTATTATTATTATTATTATTCATTTTAAATGACTTGAGTTTGTGAAATGAAATAAAATCCAGATGCAGAAGATTTTCATGAGTGAAGCTGCAGAAGAGAGTCGGTTCCTCTCCGGTTCTGAATCTGATTCTTTTCGAGTCGGGGAGTGAAAGGCGGGATGGACTGTAGTGCTGTTAATGACCACTAGATGTCGCTGTGCTTTAACTTTCTGAACACATGAAGCTTCACGATTTAGAAACAGAAAAACAGCAGAAAAGTTCTAGAAGGATCTTCAGCTTCTCTCTTCTTCATGTAGAACAAGATTAGGAAACTTTAAATAGCCAATTAAAATACAGTGTGTGTGTGTGTGTGTGTGTGTGTCCATAATGCCCCTGTGGAACCTTCTACAAAGTTAAGACAGCAAACACTTCCTACAAAGGTCACAGTTCTGCACCTGTCTGCTGTATGAATGCATTCATAACACGCTATTTCGGCACGTCAGCATGACACATTCGACTTTAGTGGACATTTATTCTTAAATAATTAATAACATCAGTGTTACTGAGCTGATAAACAGTCCTGTGATGTTATAGCTGAAATATAACAAGTTATAAGCTGCATATGTAAACAGAAAGGGTTTATTACATCACCCTGGTGTCTTAACCAAGTCTTAAGTTCTTTAAGAACTGTTATAATTTATTTAAAAGCCTTATAACGTGTAATAAGCTACTGCTGACTTTAATGTCAGCATTTTCAGTCCTTTTCTTCTTCTTCATTTTAAAACTAAGACAAATCCCCTGAATTTCTGAAATTGGAAAGCGGATAGCTTTAGGTAGACTTAGCTTCTGAGACACTCCCTAATCCCTACTCCCTATTCCCTAATCCCTATTCCCTAATCGTTGTTCCCTAATCCCTAATCACTATTCCCTATTCCATATTCTCTAATCCCTACAGCATTCTTTGCGTGTGTCCCGCATCTCCTTGCCTGTCTTTTCACATGTCCTTGTTGCAATGGGAATTTTGCACCTTTTTTCCTGGACTCTGAGCCTCCTGTTCATTTCCAGTTTATTTCCTGCGTGTGATTTTGTTAGTTTTGTTTATCCTTCATTGTACACAACCTCTCGTTAATCGAGAACAGGGACAATCATGAAGAGAAATAGATGTGAAGGTTGTAGCACAGATCATCTGCACAGATTCTGTTGACCGTAAGTAGCTCGTACAGTTAGCTTGCTTTGCTAACCTGACAAGTAAGCTAGCTCGTAGCCTAAGAGATTGCATTCTTTATTTTGTGTTTATCTTTTGCGCTCACTTTCGAATCCTGTCTCTGGGCGGTGGGGTGAAAACAGGCCACGCCCACAAGAGGATCGGTACATTCTAGCATGAATGAAGGGTAGTAAGGGAAATCACTATTTACAGACCTAGGGAAAGTTTGCACACCAAGTTAAGACATCTCCAACGTACCAGACCCTGCTATTAAAGACTAACTCTTGATTTTGACTTTTCAATGTGTGTGTGTGAGTGTGTGTGTGTGTTGTTGCTGTTTGTTGCTTTTGTGTTTTTATTAGCACTGAAGCTTGGTGTGATTATCTGATGCAATGAAGCTTCTGCAAACTTCTGATAGAAAAGAAATAAAACTCCACAAAGACTCAGAGATTTGCTACCATGTCGAAGAGGTCCATTTTTTTGTTGTTTTTTGTTTGTAAAGAAGGTGAATTAAGAGATGAAGGCCTTGCTGGGGAAACGCAGCACTAGCGGTGATACTCACACCTGCTTCTGCTGGCTGATGTCAGTGGACACGCTGTTGAACTCGCTGGCTCGAGTGGTCATGCCCAGGTACTGCTTTAGAAAGTCGCTGAAGCGTTTCTGGTTGTTCCACTTGCGGGCCGACTTGCGGATGCCGATGAAGCCGCCATATCTCTTCTGCACGACCCGGCCGGGGTCCATGAACTTCCTGTAGCCGTACTTGCTTTTGAGGAAGCCTCCGAAACGTTTGCTGAGCTTCAATGGTTCTTCGCTTTTCAGCTCCCAGTCCTCAGGGTCAGGTTCCTGTGCAGGTGGAGGCTGGACAGAGATCGGGCTGAACTGGGAGATTTGACTCTCCTGGCTGAGTTCGTGTTCGAGACCCAAAGCCCGTGCAACGTGATCGAACCGCTGCAGGGTTCCAGAATACGTCAGTCCTCCGTCGGATTGACCCATCGGCAGGACGGTTTCCACTTCCTCCTCAGCTCTTTTCAGCACGGAGTTCCCTACAGACAGGGACGTCAGGGGTTCCTCCTTCAAGGTGCTCTGACATCTCTCCCACGTGAGCCCCAGATCAACCCTGCTGCGACATTCCACCAGGCAGACCTGAGATCACACAAGGACAAGGAAATATTTCAACACGATACATTCGCTTTAGTGGATATTTATCCCGAAATGATTAATAACATCAACGTTACTGAACTGATAAACAGTCCTGTGATGTTAAAGCTGAAATTTAATAAGTTCTAGGCTGTATATGTAAACAGAAAGGGTTTATTACATCAACCTGGTGTCTTATTATTCTGAATTCCTAACCCCAAATTATTCTGCAGCCATATACATATAACAATATGTATATCCATAAGCGTATTATAAACATGGAATATGACCTTCATTAGAGCTGTTAGAGGATTAATGCTTTATTTATGTTATTGTTATTGTTTTAAAAGTAAGACAAATCCCCTGAATTTTTGAAATCGGAAAGCAGTTGTGATTGTACAGGGATCCTAGATTTAGTTAGATTTAGGGTCTGAAACACTCCCTAATCCCTAATCCCTATTACCTAATCCTTAATCCATATTCTCTATTCCCTATTCCCTAATCACTGTTCCCTAATTCCTAATCCCTAATTCCTAATTGCTATTCCCTATTTCCTAATCATTATTTCCTATTCCCTAAACTCTAATCCCTAATCCCTTTTCCTTAATCCCCTAATCCCTAATTCCCTATTCCCAATATCAACCCTGCTGTGACATTACACCAGACAGACCTAAGATTGCACAAGGAAGAGAAAAACGTCCTAGATTTCTCCATTTACACGTTTTTTTTTCGCACAAACACCAGAGCACTGCGCGTATAAAGCTAATCAAGACAGAGTTTAAAGTCACGACGCATCAAATGGTGCGTTAAGAAAGCGGAGAAAGGAAAACCCCTGTTCTCATCTCACCCAGAGGAATTAATGAACTGACGTAAATTAAAAGGCATCGTGAAGAGAAATAAAGAGCCAGAGAAAGAGGAAATGCCTGACTCTGTTCGTTCATGCTGCAAAGTTCTAAAGAAAGACCCACGGAGATTCCCTCAAACCGCCAAGCGAGACGGAGCGACTCCATCAGATTCCGCCACCAGCCGTGCCAGATGATGTTGTTGTGTTTTCCATTTAATTATGTGCAGAGTTAATTAAATCACCACAGCTGCTTTAGAGTCAAAAGACGAATTAGAGACTCCGAGCCCTCAAACGCTTCCGATCAGCGTCAGGAAACATGGAGATGTGGAGATTCGGAAAAAAGGAAAAAGCATCCGGATTGTGGGATATGATACGCTGGCGCTAATAAAATATCTAGTGCAAAAGTTTGTATACCCTTACTGATATCATTACCACAAACAATACAAATGCTTCCAAATCACAATGTTAAGATATTAACAATTCATAAAAATAATGTATTCCTGAAAATGGATTTTTTTTCCATGTTAATGGAAATTCTTTGCTATCTTTCCAGCTCTGTGAGAGGTGAAATATTTGTGAATTATTTTCAGCTGATTCACAGTGACTCCACTGCTCATGGCACAATCCTCCTGACGACTTGAAAAGACCTGAGACTGAATATATGCTGAAATATTTTTGAAAATATAGATTTTTCTCTTAGAAAACTTTTGCACTCGATTGAATGTGAATCCAAATCATATGGTAAGAGTGTGTAATGTAAATACAGTGTAAAGATGCTTGATTTAGGGGCGGGGCTTATTTCTGGGCTGTAAAAAAATACCCACAATCAAGAGCTTAAAAAAATCCCCCCAAAATAGCAACTTCAATCAAACATTTTTAACAAATGATATGATTTAAGGTTACACGACATGTTTAAAGATTACACACTCCTCCTTAAACTGACATGAATTGTTTTCATAAATGATATTTTTTCTCACCAGTGTGTCAAAGCTGTGAAGGATTTGGCTGCAGGACATGCAGTCCCTCTGACAGTCACCACGTCCGGGGACAAACAGCCCCATCAGCAGGAGAGTCCAGAACGGCGTCTTCATCATTATACACTGAGTGTAGTGAAAAAAGAGAGAGAGAGAGAGAGAGAGAGAGAAATATGATGATAATTTCTTCCACCATTTTAATTAATATGACTGAATTAAAAAGAAAAAGTCAGAAGAAAACAGCGCTCCAGAGGACGATTAGAGCAGCATTTTGACATCTGCGGCCTAATTAGCATCACTGTGGAACAAATTTCACTGAAAACCCCACTGAAAGTCTGAATAGATTAAAACCATTGACCTTAGATTACGATCAGAGAGAAATGTTAGCGTGTGCTTGTGCGTATGACAAACTCCGCATCTGGCACGCACTTCATTAGCAAAAACTCATCATCGTTTCTAATTGAAGCTGGAATTTAGCTGGCGGTGTAATGAGACTCCGGCAGGAACAGAGACTCAGATTCACCGCTGCAGCACCGGGAAGAGAGAGAGAGAGAGAGAGAGAGAGAGACAGGGGGGACAGAGAAACAGAGAGAGACAGAGAGAGACGGAGAGAGGGGGGGCAAAGAGAGAGAGAGAGAGAGAGAGAGAGAGACAACAAGAACATCTAAAAGATAAAAGAAACAAAAACAGGACTGATAATAGATCAACATGTTGACAAGTTTTACATTTGCTTGGGAAAACAGATCTTTTCAAGTTTGGAATCGTTGTAGTGTGTGTGTGTGTCTGTGTGTATGTATGTATGTGTGTGTGTGTGTGTATGTGTGTGTGTGTGTGAATCAACAGCAACAAGGAGATATTTTAATTAAAATGAAATAAAGTAATTGATGTACTGATACTGAATATCTAAATGTCCCCTACAGGAGTCATGGATCATGTGAGCAGCTTCACGGCCTCGAGGTCTGTGAGATGAAACAGAATCTCAGACCAGAGCTGAGACACTAAAGAGACTCGGACCGATGTCTGGACTTGTTCTTAAAAATGTTCTATCCATCCCGTATTCCTCTCATTCAAGTAGAAACACCAGGACACCATGAGGACAAGGTTCTGATCTTGAGCGAAAACATGAGGTTATGGTAAAATACACCATCCTCAGATCAGATCAGATCGGATCAACGAGCAGCCGTGAGCAGAACCTCAGCAAACTGACCACAGCACTTTTCTTTCAGTTAAGTTGTTTTAATTTGTCACATATCACTTATATGACACATATCGTCGTCATCATCATCGTCAGCATCATCGTCATCATCATTATTGTCATCATCTTCATCATCATCAATATTGCCATCATCATCATCACCATCATCATCGTCATCATCATCGTCATCATGATCAACATCGTCATCATCATCGTCATCATTGTCATCATCATCATCGTCGTCATCATCAACATCGTCATCATCATCATCGTCGTCATCATCATCAACATCGTCATCATCATCATCGTCATCATCATCATCGCTATCATCATCATCATCGCTATCATCATCATCATCATCGCTATCATCATCATCATCGCTATCATCATCATCATCATCGCTATCATCATCATCATCGCTATCATCATCATCGTTGTCATCATCATCAACATCATCATCATCACTGTTGTCGTCGACAAAAATATGTTATCCATCCCCTATTTTGGAATATCTTTCATTCAAGTAGAAACACCAGAACACCAAGAGGACAAGGTTCTGATCTTGAAAAGCTGTGAGCGAAAACCCTCAGTGTCATGTGGGTCGGATCAGATGATGCTTAGGAGATCCACAAGCATGCTGACCACAGCAGTTTTCTTCCAGTTAAGTTGTCTTGTCACATATCCATTACTGCACAGTGAAATTGCTCCTTATATCCCTCAACAGAACATTCTGTCAGTTCTGACCGTTCGTCTCATCAGTTACAGTATCTCACAAAAGTGAGTACACCCCTCACATTTTGTAAATATTTTATTATATCTTTTCATGTGACAACACTGAAGAAATGCCCCTCTGCTCCAATGTACAGTAGTGAGTGTACAGCCTGTAGAACAGTGTAAATTTACTGTCCCCTCAAAATAACTCAACACACAGCCATTAATGTCTAAACTGTTGGCAACAAAAGTGACTCCACCCCTAAGTGGAAATGTCCAAATTGGGCCCAAAGTGTCAATATTTTGTGTGGCCACCATTATTTTCCAGCACTGCCTTAACCCTCTTGGGCAAGGAGTTCACCAGAGCTTCACAGGTTGCCACTGGAGTCCTCTTCCACTCCTCCATGATGACATCACAAAGCTGGTGGATGTTAGAGACCTTGCGCTCCCCCACCTTCCATTTGAGGATGCCCCACAGATGCTCAATAGGGTTTAGGTCTGGAGACATGCTTGGCCAGTCCATCACCTTTACCCTCAGCTTCTTTAGCAAGGCAGTGGTGGTCTTGGAGGTGTGTTTGGGGTCGTTATCATGCTGGAATACTGCCCTGCGCCCCAGTCTCCGAAGGGAGGGGATCGTGCTCTGCTTCAGTATGTCAAAGTACATGTTGGCATTCATGGTTCCCTCAATGAACTGTAGCTCCCCAGTGCCGGGAGCACTCATGCAGGCCCAGACCATGACACTCCCACCACCATGCTTGACTGTAGGCAAGACACACTTGTCTTTGTACTCCTCACCTGGTTGCCGCCACACACGCTTGACACCATCTGAACCAAATAATTTTATCTTGGTCTCATTGGACCACAGGACATGGTTCCAGCAATGCTGGCAGCACTCATATGTCTTTTTCCCAAAGACGACCTCCGGATATGATGCTGAGCACGTGCACTCAACTTCTTTGGTGGACCATGGCGGGGTCTGTTCTGAGTGGAACCTGTCCTGTAAAACCGCTGTATGGTCTTGCCCACCGTGCTGCAGCTCAGTTTCAGGGTCTTGGCAATCTTCTTATAGCCTAGGCCATCTTTATGTAGAG
>NC_080718.1:5462985-5700485 GCF_019097595.1 Hemibagrus wyckioides | reverse complement strand
ATCTTTATGTTATCCAGAAATCTAAGTGCTTTAATTAGCTAACTGAACTAACCTGACAGGAAATTTTATTCTAGTCTTTTCCAGCATTAATCTGAACCAGCTATACAGGATGAACTGACCTGAGCTGACAGGATTCCTGTGAGGACGTGACATGCTTAATCACAAGTGTGTATAACCTTTATGTTAGCTGTACATAAGATGCTAGCTTCATAAATTCCACTATATACGTTAATAATGTGCTAAGTTAACACAGAAATATACTTTTTGATTTCACTCACTAAACTGTGGTTACTCAGAAAGTGCTGAATTAGCGTAACTAGCTGTCCTTGAAAGAGAAGATTAAAACTAAGAGCTACTTCGCGGCCATTTTTGTAACCGTAACACCGGTGTTTCAGTCTCACATGCCAGCAGAAATGTATCTGACCCCCATTAACTCCTGTCCTCTCCGTCCCTCACCTCAGCGACAGTCCTGCCTCCGTCACGGCCACAGAGGGCTCACAGCAGCCTCCGCTAGTCCTCTATATTTAGCACAAGTTCTATAATCAAACACTAATACGGTTTATTTATTCTACGCATGATTTTACTCTTCGAGCAGACATTATTTGTGTTTGTGTGTAAAGTGTACACACACTGGTTATGACAGGATTGTGACATCATATTCCTCATTCTAATAACAGCATTAGCCCACTAGCTAACTCCAGAATAAACAGTGGAGCTTGACTTTGTTGACACGTCATGTTGAGTCAGTTAGCACAGTTAGCTTTGAATAAATGTTTTTACAGAAAGAATGACATAATAAAGTGCTGAAGTGTTCGTACGAGATTTCATTACAGTGGAACCTCAGTATATGAACGCACCCCCCCACCCCCACCCCCTACAAATTTTGCAAAAAATTTGCATCAGCATATGAAGGATTTTTAACATACAAACGAACCGAACCGAACGCCGGCTTAGTCGCACGTATGTCCGGGACCCGTTCAAAACTTGTTAGCGTCTGTGGAAAGCAGGATGAAGCCAATTGAAGAGAGTTTATGAATTTTATGAATTTTTTTTAGGCAGTGAAAGCTGTTTTGAAAGAGTCCACCCACGATACCGACGTCACCTTCGGCATGTGTTCATAAGCTCTGTGGATTTTCTGGGTGTGTTTTTGTTGACAGATCCGTGGCGTGGGTGGTCTGTTCTATTTTTAGCCCAAGCTTGGTGGTACGACTTCTTGTGAGGAGCCTTGACATGGAATACTTGGCTTGGGTCAGTTCTATGTAAGCATTGGTCATTCATATTGGTCATATTGGTCATATTTTTGGGTGGCTGGAATGGATTATCTGCATTTACATTATTTCTGATGGGAAAATTCGCTTCGATACACATTTTCACTTTAAGAACTCGCCTCCAGAACCGATTCAGTTCCACTGTACATCTAATGTGTTTGAGATTCAGTAGCATTCAAGCAAGCTTGAAGCAGACTGGCCATGGACTTCTAGCCAAGGGAAATCATATGCAGGGCTAATACTCAGGCTTAATGCTAGTAATAATAATAATAATAATAATAATAATAATAATAATAATAATAATCTTTACCCTCTGATTTTGATTTATTTAGTCCTCTGCATTATAAATGATGTTAATGTTCTCTGGTCCAACCTTAACGTCCACATTAGACTTGTAGGAAACGTGTCCTTTCGTATGTCCTGCGTGTAAGCGTGATGTTTTCAGGCTCCATTAGAGAGTTCTGTTCCGAGTCGACACACAGCGGAGGACGAAGTGCTATAAGCCATGCTTTTTTTTGTGTATAACATATTTTTTTCTTCAGCATCGCTGCTGCTCTGGCCAAACACTGTAATCAGTTCAGTCAGTGCACACGTCACCTCCCTGTGATGAAGAACCTTTCAGGGCACTGAAGCCTTTAATGTGGAGTGGATGAGCGTTATTAAGGCAGGATGACTTCAGCGTGACACTTCGCTTCATGTGTTTAATCGCTCCTCACTCACCTAGCAGCAGGAATGTTGAATACACTGTTCCATTTCTCTCTGGGTCCGGGGTTTGGTGATTAGTATCAATGTCATTAAACTGCAGAGAAATCACATGGATAATAATTTCCTGTAATCAGTAAACATCTTGTTGGCTCAGGAGCAGAACCATAACATTTCTTAGTAAATGTGGAAAAATCCTGGACAAGCAGATCTCATTATTATCCTCAAGTGTCATCTACGCTTTAAGTCACATAACGCTGATGTTCTAACCTCTGACTTTATAACCTCTGACTTTATAACCTCTGATGTTATAACCTTTGACTTTATAAACTCTGATGTCATAACCCCTGACATTTATAACCTCTGACGTTATAACCTCTGACGTTATAACCTCTGACTTTATAACCTCTGATGTTATAACCTCTGACTTTATAACCTCTGGCGTTATAACCTCTGACTTTATAACCTCTGATGTTATAACCTCTGACGTTATAATCTTTGACTTTATAAACTCTGACTTTATAACCTCTGACTTTATAACCTCTAATGTTATATCCTCTGACTTTATAACCTCTGACTTTATAACCTCTAATGTTATATCCTCTGACTTTATAACCTCTGACTTTATAACCTCTGGCTTTATAACCTATACATATATACACTGATTTATAAAGTGTGTGTAATCATTGATACGGTTCATATCAGTTTTATGTTGTGGGAATTTTATGCTTCACGGCTCAGATCCAAACACTTTACTTTTTTTTTTTAAAATTAATTAATAAATAATATATCCTTGGTACAATTTCGGATGAAATATTTCACATGATTTCCTCTGAGGATGACAATGTAATGTAAATGCAATATATTTCATCTTATTAAAATATAAATAATAGATGCTTTAGTGTTTTTTTTAAGAATGTTTTTTTCTGGTTTGTTTGTAATCATTCACATGAAAACGTTTATAAAACAATCTATCAGCTAATTTCTTTAATCTTATCAATATATTTAAATAAACAACAAAAAAACATATTAAAACAAATAATTGAATGTTTATTTTTTGAATATCAGTGTTTTTCTTTAAAAATAAAAAAGTCAGAAATTGTTTTTACACACACACACACACATACACACACACACACACACACACACATACACACTGAAATGATGTTTGCTGAATTAGTTTGCTTTATTCTTTAATTAGGAGAGCCCTCACACAGTCAGGGTTTTATTTCTGTTTTATTATTGTTTATTATTTCTTTTCTTTTCTTTTCTTTTATTTATATATTATTTATTAATTTTTATTTTATTTTATTCATTTATTTATATTCATTATTTACTATTTATTATTATTTATTATTGGGGGTTTTTCCCCACTCCGTAGCTGAATCTCTTTCTCATTAATTAAAACTTTTCCGGAATTTTCTGTGACCGGACATACTGTGACTCCTCGGCATTGCAGCAGCGTGAAAGGCTTCTGGGATCCGTCAGCGAGCGCAGTGTCATGTGGATGTCGGTTTGGGAATATTTCTAATGAAATGCTGGCTATTTTTAGAAGCTCTCCCAAAGTGTGTGTCCGGGCGAGCGTGTGATCTGCGCTGTCATCGTCTGACGTCCCGCTCTGCGGCTCAGGACGTCCCAGAACGTTGTCTCGGTGACGTGTGCTTCAGTGGGATAATGATTGTCGAGGTGTGTGTGTGTGTGAGACAGATGAATGTGTCCTACAGTAAATTCACATGCAAAGCAGAGCTTTTCTGACTCCTGGCTGGTGAAAAATAATGACTTTTCTATTTTGAAAAAGCTCAGAGGTTGTTCCGTCACCCGTTTTGCTCCAAGACCTTTCTCTTCCTTATTTATTTATCTGCATATCACCTCATGGTGCTTTCGTCTTTTATAGTGCGGAAGATGGAATATTTATTTTATTTGAGTCATCGGAGATTTATTGGTGCACTTGTTTTAATGGTCACTTACACCCTTGATGAGTTTGCTGATTCAGGCAGCGGTCAGCTCCAGGCTACAGCACCATATTACTGCTGCTGCTGCAGTTATTATTATTAGAGGAAATATTTGCCCTTATTTCTGGACACAGTAATTAATAAAGAAAGCTCCAGATGTTTGAGCAAATCCACTGTGATTGATGGCATTGTTATAATTAACATAATCATGGTGAATGATTTTATAATCATAGGTTTGGATTACCCACAATGCCGTGATGATCGCAATGCAGTAGGATGTAGCCCTGTTCTCTAAATGAACACTAAAGCGCCGCCGTATTTTTCTCTGTCTATCTATCTATCTATCTATCTATCTATCTATCTATCTATCTATCTATCTATCTATCTATCTATCTATCTATCTATCTATCTATCTATCTCTATAGATAGATAGATAGATAGATAGATAGACAGACAGACAGACAGACAGAAAAATACGGCGGCACTTTAGTGTCCAGCCCTCACACACATTCACACTAAGTTATCATCACCTCCACGGCGCTCTCATAGATCGCTAACTAGCCGATTGAAGTCTCGACTGCATCTTGGACAGGTCTGCGTCTACGCTGGACTTCTCATTAATGGCGATACCTTAAAATAGTGAGTGATTATCAGGGAAACCTAAGCTTTATCACTTCTATACTTTTTCTCCTAATCAACACCACCGTAACTGCGCTAGCAAAACGTCAGCGTGACGCACAAGCACTCAGGAATAATGACAACACAGCAGCAGAGTCACATCTGTGCGAGAATCATGAACACATTTCATTCTAAACATGTTTAATGCTTCAGAGTGGACGCTCGGTGTCCGGAGCAGCGTGGACAGATCGATTTGTCGTTAGGGATTTGTGATTTAAAGCTTATCGAACAGAGGTTTGCTTATTAAACGTAGAGAGTAATGAGGAGGAGATGTATCCGTCACGTCTCTGCACTTACTGGAGTGTGAAAGCAGGGGGTCTGTCCAGGAGGTCCATTAACTTAATGCACTGCGACCCGGTGGCCGAAAAGGAACGGACAGAAATAGCTGTAAAATATGTGAGGAAGGCAGGAGGAGGCAGGGACGCTAACCTTTCTGCCGTGTTTATGGGGATGAGTGACACTCCATCAGCTCCTGAATGAACGCCGTCTGTAGAGATGAATCTTCTGAGAGACTTGCCCTTTTCCTCAGAACACCGAAAAAAGAGAAATAATAAAAGAAAGGACTCTTCTGGACACTGAAATGAATGTGCTAGAGAGAGAGAGAGAGAGAGAGAGAGAGAGAGCGAGAGAGGAGAAACAGACAGAGAGAGAAAGAGAGAGATTCTTTTCCCTTTTCTCTACTATTGACAGTTTAAATGTTCTTCATGAAACCTCTTGTTAAAGGGGAAAAATGTTTACAGGATTCTACATAAAAGGGAAATAAGGGAAAAGTAAGAAAGAGAGAGAGAAAAAGAAAGAACGAATGAAAGAAATCTGATTTGAAGAAGTCATGGAAATGTGGTTGGAAAAATGGAAATAAAAGAGTCGAAAGAAAGAAAGAAAGAAAGAAAGAAAGAAAGAAAGAAAGAAAGAAAGAAAGAAAGAAAGAAAGAAAAAGAATGTCTCTGTTAGGTGAACTGATGTCTGATTTGAGAGAGAGAGAGAGAGAGAGAGACAGTGAGATAGATAGATAGATAGATAGATAGATAGATAGATAGATAGATAGATAGATAGATAGATAGATAGATAGATAGATAGATAGAGTGAGATAGATAGAGAGAGAGTTTTTCTCTACACTGGTTTATGTTTAAATGATATAAAGAATATTCTGATCTCTGATTAAAGTAAAAGGATGAAATTAAACGACCAAAACAACTTGAACAGATTTTTACATTTATTTTAGTTTCATCCAAATGAAGACGTTCTACACGTTAATCAGTCACTAACCCAAAACCTGTAAAACCAGTAACTTTCACTAAACAGCTGCAGTTGTGTGAAGTGTCACAGCTGGAAGATTGTGGTGTTGTAGATTCTGTCCGTTCTCTCGGTGGAGGAATAATAAGTGATGGAGGTTCTCACTGCTTCTGCTGCTGGTGTTGTTTAAACTCACGGCTTTAACACTTTGACATAAATTAATTAAAATCTATTCACGCAGCAGGTCGAAAGTTTCCGGACTGGAATTAAGGACATCTTTATCAGCGTTATTGTGCTCACTGGAGGTTTGTGAGGCTCTCCGGCGCTGGACAGACTCGTCCTCCTCCTGTTAATTATTCAATCAGCTTTGGAGGCCACGCGGTGCGAGTGTGAGGGGACGGACTGCCTGGCCGCCTCGCTCCACTGCTCTCCAAGCAATTCCTCTTCCAGAAATTAGACCTAAATTGCGCTCGGTTTCTGGGCCAGATAACGGCACGACCTCACAGCACAGGATTTCTTCTATCGCTGCATTCGAGGAGGAAGAACTTTAAAGAAGTAGAGAGAATTTCACAGTTGGTCAGACTTCACTGCGCTCGCTCAGGGGGGTTTAGCAGGCAGATACTGCAGATATAAAAAAAAGTTTACACACCCCTGTGAAAGCAGCAGGGATCTGGAATATTCCAAAAAAGTGACACAAGTTCAGATCAGATCAGATGTTTTCCACTGAAGTAAATGTGATTCTGAATCCTGATGTTTTCACATCTGCAAGAGACTTGTGCAGAAATAAGAGACATTTTCTGTTTTATTTAAGGTTTAAACGTTCAGGTTTTTGTGAAAGGGACAGCTTCTGTTTACTGGATTCAACACCTTTAAGACGAACCCTTTAAGAGGTACAAGATGAAAGAAAGAGAAGAAAAGAAAAGAAAAGAAAAGAGAGAGACAGATAGAAAGAGATAGAAAGAAATAGACAGAAAGATGGAAAAAGAAATATGGAGAGAGAGAGAGAGAGAGAAAGAGAGAGAGAGAGAGAGAGAGAGAGAGAGAGAGAGAGAGAGCTATGTGTTTCTCTCTACACTGGTTTATGTATAAATGAATGCTTTGTAGAACTGAACACCTGAGTAATTAAACTGGAAGAATATTCTGATCTCTGATGAAAGTAAAAGGATGAAAACGTTCAGGATTTTGTGAAAGGGAAAGCCTCTGTTTATTGGGTTTGAACACAGAACCTTTAAGATGAACCCTTCGGCGGGTACAAGATGAAAAGTTCTAAAGAAAGAAAGAAAAGAAAGAAACAGAAAACAAAAGAGGAAAAAAAATCTATATCTAGTCAAAAAGGTCAAATGAAAGAAAGAGAGACAAACAAAGATAAAAAAAAGAGATAGAACCAGAAAGAACAGAAAAGAAAGAAAAAGCTAGGAGATAAGAGTCAAAAGAAAGGAATAAAAAAAAGAAGAAAAAGCACATAGAAGAATGAGTGTATGTGTAATCAGACACACGCAATCAAATCTGTAACTGATCCTGATGGACAAAAGAAACCCCCTTAAAAATTCCACATTTTCATTTTTATCTTTTCTTTCTCTACTGTCGTTTTAAAGCAGATTCGTAAACGCGTCCATCTGGATTCTGCAACCAACAAACTTTACAAAGCTGAAATAAAAACCTCTCGCTAATTTTCTACAAAACCGCGAGTTCAAAAGTCAATGGATTCCTCACAGAATTCCTGATTGGAGCGAGGAGGCTGAGCACCTGCAGGAACAGATAAGCTGCTTATCTCCTCCGCGCACCGAGCGCCGGGTGTTTTCCAGCTCGTTTGGCGCCGCAGGCCACTCTCCCGCGATCAGCCAGAAGACAAACACCTAAATGCAGCCGTAATTGCACTTTCACTGTCATAATTACGCCGTCGCAGAGCTGTGAAAAGTAGCAGCATTATCATTAGCGTGGAATATGGTGCGGATGTTGATGGAAAAGCACACGGCATGCTGGTGGAGGGACCAGAGACCGAGACGGCAGGATGTATGAGCTCAGGCTTTTTATTGGGGATCGTCCAAAAATACAAGCTAGGGGAAGAAATTGTGGATGAAGCAATTATCATGAGGCTGAGGGGAAAAAAACAACAACAACAAACAAGTAAACGCTGAAATATAACCAGGGTAAAAAATTGCAGGGGAGGTGTTTACTAAAGAGAGAGAACAGAACATCGAGGACACACACTCAGAGCATGATTACACCTTTACAACACACAAGAGGGGCTGAGGAGGAGGAGGAGGAGCAGGAGGATGAGGAGGAGGAGGATGATGATGATGATGACACACACACACAGTGTGAGCTCTAGTGTAAGTAAAAAGAAGGAAATAAAGAGGATAACAGAAATGAGCAGGTTGATAAACATTATAACTGCAATCATGACACTGAATCTCTGTACAGCTGGATACGGAATATAATCGTATATAATCTGTCACAGCAATGCATCACAGGGTATGTGAGGGTTATATCAGGTTTATGAAACGTTTATGTCTAATTTATGGCAGGGTTATAACAGGGTTTTGTCTGGTTTATGAAATGTTTATGTCAGGTTTATGACAGGGTTTATGGCAGGGTTGTGTTGGGTTTATGACAGGTTTATGGCAGGGTTATGACATGGTGGTGTCTGGTTTATGACAGGATTTATGGCAGGGCAATGACTGGTTTATGGCAGGCTTATGGCAGGGTTGTGTCTGGTTTATCACAGGGTTATGAAAGGTTTATGGCAGGGTTGTGTCTGGTTTATGGCAGGTTTATGACAGTGTTATGTCTGGTTTATGACAGGTTTTTTACAGGTTTATGGCAGGGTTGTGTCTGGTTTATGACAGGGTAATAGCAGGGTTATGTCTGGTTTATGACAGATTTATGAAAGGGTTATGTATGTTTTATGGCAGGGTAGTGTTGAGTCTGGTTTATGGCAGGGTTGGGTTGTGTCTGCTTTATGACAAGTTTATGACAGGGTTATATCTGGTTGAAGACAGGGTTATGTCTGGTTGATGAAACGGTTATGGCATGGTTATGACAGGGTTATGGCATGGTTATGAAAGGGTTATGACAGGTTTATGGCATTTTCTTGGTCTGAATTTAGGACATTTGAAAGGTAAAAGCACAGAAACATATGACATTGAATATAATTAGACACAAGCAAAAGAGAGGAGAGATACATAAAGGGAAAGAAGAACAAGTACAATGAGAAAGAAAGAAAGAAAAAGACAAAAGAGAGAGAAAGAAAGCTGAAAATAATTTCCAAACATGTTTTCGAACTGAAATTAGACACAATTCCACATTCGCTTCAAAGATTTACAGAACAGAACGTTGGAGCCGAGTCAGTGCCCTGAACAGCTCGAGCTGAATTAATGCTGGAACAGAAGAATGAATAAAGAAGAAGAAGAAGACTGGAGTCGAGCTGGAATAAGCGTTTATAATATTAATGTGGAGGCTTTTGTGTTTTTATCAGTGTGACACCATGAGTCAGAAAAACAGTGTGTATGCAAATAAATACGTCTCTTATCAGCAATTATCTGTGATTTACTTCTGTAGCTTTTAATGAGAAGTCAATTAGTGATGAGAATAACCAATAAAGAGCAGAAATCCTCTGCAGAGGCACAGCGGGGTTCAGATGAGAGCGCCGGCGGGACAGAGGTATAGATATAGCGTTATTCCCAGAATTAAGAAAAAAACGCTGCTATTACCGTGTAGAGCTCTTATTATTCATCCCCGCTCTCGCAGCTGTGACGAGCTCTCGCGTATTTATTGAAAACTCTTAATGTTCTTCTTACAAATCCTCACAGAGCTTCATGTTGGACTTCCACGTTCTACGCAGAGTTTCCATGGCAACGCACAGTTCTGTTCGGCAAAGCCACATTTAAGCGTTAACATTTAAACTTTATTTTTTGATATTTTTGCGATTTGGAGAAAATGAAGAAGCGAAAAAAGAAAGAAAGAATTGGAAGGATAAAAAAATGCATAAAAGGAAAATCAGATATAGAAACAGGCGACGTCTTGGAGTCCGGGTGAGACGTTACTATGGCAACGTACAAAATTTGTTAGATAGAAAACGACATGCTGCACTCGGGTTTGACGTAGGAAGGTTAGCAGTAAAATATCTACCGTTTCCATGGTAACAGCTCATTCACAGTGGAAAAAAAGACAAATTTTTGGTTTATTCCATATTTATGGGCGGAATTAAAGGTTTAATGGAATAAAATGCTTTGGGGGACATTCAGTTTGTGGAAACTAATCAACTCAGCTACAGAAGGAATAGTTAATTATTTTATTTGAGTCATTTATTCCAGACATTTCGGCTCCGTCTGCCGGAAAGCGGAACATACTGTAAATGATGGTAAGGAAAAAAGTTCTGATAGGGAGGTGATGTTTTGATGACACGCTTGTTTGTGAAGCAGCATGTGCAGCAGGTCCGACTCCAGACGGCCGGGTGATACGCACCCTTCACCACACCAGCGTGATTCACCTCCCAGCATGCATCTCTCCCTACAGATCCTCACACAGACTGCTCGCTTCATCTGTGGAGGCCCCGTCTGTGCAACATCACGACCGCATCACTGAAAAGATGCTTTTCCTACTTGTGCTGATATGAGATAAACACAGATCAGGCATAACATTATGACCACCTGCCTAATATTGTGTTGGTCCAACTTCTGCTGCCAAAACAGCCCTGACCCGTCCTGCACTGTGTATTCTGTCCCCTTTCTATCAGAACCAGCATTAACTTCTTCAGCAGTTTGAGCAACAGTAGCTCGTCTGTTGGATCGGACCACACGGGCCAGCCTTCTCTCCCTACGTGCATCAATGAGCCTTAACCACCCATGACCCTGTCTCCAGTTCACCACTGTTCCTTCCTTGGAGCACTTTTGATAAATACTGACCACTGCAGACCAGGAACACCCCACAAGAGCTGCAGTTTTGGAGATGCTCTTATCCAGTGGTCTAGCCAATTTGGCCCTTCATCAAATTCACTCAAATCCTTACACTTGTCCATTTTTCCTGCTTCTAACATCAAATTTGAGGACAAAATGTTCACTTGCTGCCTAATATATCCCACCCATCATATCATCATCAGTCTTATTCACTTCACCTGGCACTGCTCATAATGTTATACCTGATCGGTGTACATGACAGGACGTTTTTATTATATGTTATTTTATTTTGGTCTGAATTTTCAAGGGTGGTTAAACTCACATAACAAAGTCTGCTGCGTCTGATACACCATCTATTCAGCAGAGATTCATCCTTCAGTGTAAAAATGTCTCCTCGACTAGCAGATCCTTCCTGGTTTGATGCCCACAGACTGACGTCACACCATCATGGCTCGTACTGTGTACGGAGTGAAACCCACCTTTTCTCTAGCTTTAAATGAGTTTATAGCCACATTGACCAGTTTAGCTCACACACAGCACTCGGTTAAAACACGCACTAGCTAGCCTGTTGCTAAACTACTCGCTAATGTCTGCAGTTCTTGCTGTGCTGCAATTTCAGTCCAGAATGTTTAAAGGTCACTACAGTAGAACAGAACTAGTGGGCTGTAAAAGTGGCGTTTTATGAAAAGTAGTTTTTTACGAGTTGAATTTATACGCTTTTTTTTTTACAGACACGCTTTCATGGTGTTTTTTTTTGTTGTTTTTTTTCCGAACGTCATGAGATGTAAATAAATAACGTTATTACGACCTACAAATGACCACGTCCACATTACCAGGTCATGAGTTGCCATGACAGCTCTGTGGAGTTACAGCGCCGAGTGTTAAAAGTGTCTTTAAGCGCCATAATGACGGCTGTTCACGAAGTGTCACTCGTCATCTACGATTTCTATGAAAATCTATCTGCGCAAAACTGACGCTCTAACCTGAAAGAGGACGTGTTTTGGGTCTTCGTTTACGTATTATGACGTTATTTAGCTAAACGTTCTTGTCAGAGTGCCGATGCTGCCAGAAAGCTGCTAGGTTACGTGTCTTAATTGGTTCACACTCCATCATCTAGAAATCATTACAGTCCTTTAAAAACACAGATTATTATATTGTGCACTGATGCACGAGTGTTGCTGTTCCATACACCGCCTTACTGATCATTAAGAGGATGTGGTAGCTTAGTGCTGATCAGAAGGTTGTGAGTTTGAATCCCAGGGCCACCAAGCTGCCATTGCTGGACTCGTGAGCAAGGCCCTTAACTCTCAGTTTTATAAAATGAGATAAAATGTAAGTGGCTCTGGATAAGGGCATCTGCCAAATGCTGGAAATAGAAATGTACCTTTAACAGCAGACCTGAGAGGCATGTGGGAAACTTTTTTTAAGTAAACCGAACTTGAACAGAATTCAATTCAATTCAATTTTATTTGTATAGCGCTTTTAACAGTGGACATTGTCTCAAAGCAGCTTTACAGAACATAAGAAATATATTACAAAAGCTCAAGATTAATATTAGACTTACACTAGATTGCCAAAAGTTTTGGGACACCCCTCCAAATCATTGAAGTCAGGTGTTGTTTTTCAGGGGTTGGGCTCGGCCCCTTAGTTCCAGTGAAAGGAACTCTTAATGCTTCAGCTTCATACTAAGACATTTTGGACAATTTCATGCTTTGTGGGAACAGTTTGGGGATGACCCCTTCCTGTTCCAACATGACTGTACACCAGTGACCAAAGCAAGGGTGAGAGTGGAGACTCAATTAGAGTGGAGACTGTGTGCCAGGCCTTCTCGTCCAACATCACTGCCTGACCTCACAAATGCTCTTCTAGAGAGGAATGGTCAAAAATTCCCATAAACACACTCCTAAACCTTGCGGAAAGCCTTCCCAGAAGAGTTGAAGCTGTTCAAGCTGTAAAGAGCGGGACAACTCCATATTACATTCATGTGCATGTAAATGCAGACGTCCCAAAACTTTTGCCAATATAGTGTATTTTTTTAAAAATTATTTGTATTAATCCCTAATTTGCAGAGCACCAGATATGAGATAATGTCACATGAGTGGCTCCTGCACAGCAGAGCTCTTTCTCTACAGTGTGACCTCACCCCGAATGGCTGAGAAGGTCTGTCTCATCACACACTGCCAAAATCACACAACTTCATAGAAGAATTATTCAGAATTACTCACTAACTGAGTCACAGATCAGGGTCTGACATCCCAAAATGCTCTTTGTTACACATTCAGCCATGATTAATAACATCTTCTTCTGCTGCTGCTTTGCCTCACTTTAAAATTCGTGCTCGAGTTTCACGTGGAGTGGAGTTATGGACAGAAATATGACAGACTGGCTAGTAAAAAAAAATACACAACAAAAACAAAATAAACTATTTGGAAATAATTGGTAGGTACAGTGGAACCTTGGCATATGAATTGAAATGGTTCTAAAGATTATTATTATTATTATTACCAGCATTAAGCCTGAGTATTAGCCCTGCATATGATTTCCCTTGGCTAGAAGTCCATGGCCAGTCTGCTTCAAGCTTGCTTGAATGCTACTGAATCTCAAACACATTGTATGATGTACAGTGGAACCTCGGCACAGGAATTGAATCGGTTCTGGAGGCGAGTTCTTAAGGTGAAAATTTGTACTGAAACAAATTTTCCCATCAGAAATAATGTAAATGTAGATAATCCATTCTAGTCACCTAAAAATATGACCAATATTCCCAATACGAAGCGTATGTAAACTGTATGGCTGCTTACAAAGAACTGACCCAAGCCAAGCATTCCATGTCAAGAGGCACCTCACAGGAAGTTGTGCCACCAAGCTTGGGCTAAAAGTAGAACAGACCACCCACGCCACCAATCTGTCAACAAGACAGGCCAACGAGCCAAGAAATCACCTAGCTTTTGAATGCATGCCGAAGGTGACGTTGGAATCATGGGTTAACTCTTTCCGAACATCTTCTTTCACTGACTGAAAAAAAATTTGCAAAATTCGTAAACTCGCTTCGCTCGGCTTTCCACCAATGCTAACAAGTTTTGAACAGCTTCTGGTCGTACGTGCTACTTAGCCAGCGTTCACTTTGGTTTGGTTTGTTCGTATGCCAATGCAAATTTCTTGCAAAATTTCAATTCTTAAGAAGAAAATTTGTAAGAGAGGGCATTTGTATGCCCGAGGTTCCACTGTAATCTGTAATTTTATGACTTCAAAATAAAAGTTATTGCCTTTGATTTTGATGTCATTTCGACCGTCATGCTTTCAAGCTACAAAGTGAGAAAAAAATGCTTGTCTTTTGTAGGAAACAATTCACTGTCACAGATTTAACAAGGGAATATATTTGTTCGTTGAATGGTGGCTCAACTGGACAAGGTTCTGGGTTGTTAATCAGCCCCAGCACTTAAGGCCCTTATCCCTCTCCCCTTCAGGGTGCTGTATCATGGCTTACCCTGCACTCTGACCCCAACCTCCAAAGTTGGGATATGCCAAGACATACACTATATTGCCAAAAGTATTCGCTCACCTGCCTTGACTCGCATATGAACTTAAGTGACATCCCATTCCTAATCCATAGGGTTCAATATGACGTCGGTCCACCCTTTGCAGCTATAACAGCTTCAACTCTTCTGGGAAGGCTGTCCACAAGGTTTAGGAGTGTGTTTATGGGAATTTTTGACCATTCTTCCAGAAGCGCATTTGTGAGGTCACACACTGATGTTGGACGAGAAGGCCTGGCTCTCAGTCTCCGCTCTAATTCATCCCAAAGGTGTTCTATCGGGTTGAGGTCAGGACTCTGTGCAGGCCAGTCAAGTTCATCCACACCAGACTCTGTCATCCATGTCTTTATGGACCTTGCTTTGTGCACTGGTGCACAGTCATGTTGGAAGAGGAAGGGGCCAGCTCCAAACTGTTCCCACAAAGTTGGGAGCATGGAATTGTCCAAAATGTCTTGGTATGCTGAAGCATTCAGTGTTCCTTTCACTGGAACTAAGGGGCCAAGCCCAGCTCCTGAAAAACAACCCCACACCATAATCCCCCCTCCACCAAACTTTACACTTGGCACAATGCAGTCAGACAAGTACCGTTCTCCTGGCAACCGCCAAACCCAGACTCGTCCATCAGATTGCCAGATGGAGAAGCGCGATTCGTCACTCCAGAGAACACGTCTCCACTGCTCTAGAGTCCAGTGGCAGCGTGCTTTACACCACTGCATCCGACGCTTTGCATTGCACTTAGTGATGTATGGCTTGGATGCAGCTGCTCGGCCATGGAAACCCATTCCATGAAGCTCTCTGCGCACTGTTCTTGAGCTAATCTGAAGGCCACATGAAGTTTGGAGGTCTGTAGCGATTGACTCTGCAGAAAGTTGGCGACCTCTTCGCACTATGCGCCTCAGCATCCGCTGACCCCGCTCCGTCAGTTTACGTGGCCTACCACTTCGTGGCTGAGTTGCTGTCGTTCCCAAACACTTCCACGTTCTTATAATACAGCGGACAGTTGACTGTGGAATATTTAGGAGCGAGGAAATTTCACGACTGGATTTGTTGCACAGGTGGCATCCTATCACAGTTCCACGCTGGAATTCACTGAGCTCCTGAGAGCGACCCATTCTTTCACAAATGTTTGTAAAAACAGTCTGCATGCCTAGGTGCTTGATTTTATACACCTGTGGCCATGGAAGTGATTGGAACACCTGATTCTGATTATTTGGATGGGTGAGCGAATACTTTTGGCAAGATAGTGTATATATGCGACAAATAAAGGCTTCTAGTCAGATGCTTATAAATAGAGTAGAACTCATCTGCTGACGCTCTGAGCAGACATTTTGATTTGACGTCACTTGCTGAACTAAGAGAACATCACCCCAGAGTTTTCCGAGTTGAGGAATCGTTCATTCTGGTCATGAATTGCTAATGTGGGCTAATAGTGGTGTAATTAACCGCTCTGGAGAAACTAAAGTATGTGAGATATTCACTTTGCCCCGCCCCCAGGGATGTGTCTTCCTCTACACGGTCAGAGGATCGTAGTATCACGGCTCCGATGCCATTTCATGAGGATTTTAGTTATTCGCTGAAAACTTTATTAAACAAAAGCTAAAAGACAGAGAATCATTTAATAAAGTCGTTTTATTTGACTCCTGAGTGATTCAGAGTTGGAGACACAACGAGACGCCCTTCGGCAATGCCACGCTGAGATATTAAAGGAAGCAAACTTTTTCAATTATATTTCGGAGTGCACTTCCGACACTTTGATTGACACTTACTTTCGAACCGCTTCACTTCGTTCTAATTTGCCCTTGGATATTTAAATTTAATATTCACCTTCTCATGAGTGCACTTTGCCTCTAGTAATTGACAAGGACCAAAATTTCAATTTCTTGATAATTATAACACTTCTCCTGTGTTCCAGAATTCACATTTTTTATAAGTTAGAACATTTTGGCTAAACGTTCTAGTGCCTGCACTTCAGGACAGAGAAGATTTTACGCTTTTTCACTGAGCCAAGAGCCGGTTTTTAAACTCTCCTAATTATCTAAGATCCTTACATTTAATTAGCAGGCATGAGCAGAGATTCGTTAAGCTACCCCCTGTGTGGAAAGAGAGAGAGCAGAGAGTTTCTCTCAGTGTGTGTGTGTGTGTGTGTGTGACGCACAAGCAGGCAGCTGAATCAATGAGACGTCAGCGGTGTCTTATCGTCATCTGGTGCAGCTTGTCTCCGGTTGGTCTCCCGCTGGTGGAGGTCTTGCTGCGTGATCCTTCATGTCCATAAATCTCATGCTTTTCTGTGGAAATGACACAAAATCCTGAATCCTGGAAATATTTTTACTTCAGTACAGCGTTCCAGCCATCATCTATGTGACAGGAAGTCATTCAGATCCCTGAACACACACTTCCTGTGACTCGTTTCTTGTGAAGCACAGCATTGAGAAATCGATGAGAAAACATTAGGATTTAGCAATGTGGCATGTGTTAAGATGATTCCTGCAGTGAAAATGAAGCTGGCTAATTCTAACAAGGAATATTTTTGGGAAATAATCCACTCTTAGCTTATTTTTTCTATTTCTGAACATTATTAGACTTTTTAATTCAGAAATCCTGTCAGGTTAGCAGTTATCTACCTGGTTAATGTTAGGACTTTCAGATTAAATCACTAAAATCCTGCCAAATTAAGGGATGTTAGCATGAGCTCATGGGAGCTATCTGGTTAATGAGTTACGTCTAGCTAGGCTGATGTTAGCAGTTAGCTCTAATCTAGATGGTTAATGCTAGCACCTGACTTCTAAAATCCTGTTTAACAGATGTTAGTTAGCTGCCTAATGTAAGGTTAATGTTAGCGCTGAACTTCCTCACAGGATCCTGTCAGGTTAGCTCATGCTAGTTTTTCCATGAATTCATTTTCCTCACTTGTCAGCACATATTGTTCATTCACATGTGCAATTTACTGAAATACTCCTTTGCATGTCACATGATAGCATAATGACGTGGAAACCTTCATGTGATCGCACGTTTTTCCATTAAAGCTTTAAAAATGCTTCTGGCGCAATTCAGTACTTAAGGCTATGAACACTTTCTTCTACAGATTCTTCAAGTAGTTTCACCTTTGATCCATTTTATTTTTTCTCTGCAATATACACACACACACACGCACACTCAGCCAAATAGTCCAGATAGTAATAAACTTTTTTTTTTTTTTGGTTAATGTCCATTTTCACTTCCTGTCCATGACGCTAGCACTATTTTATCCTTCAGTTCAGACACTACACACAAGAATGTGGAGTGATGTACACACACCTGCTGTGGTTAATAAAAAGTTTGTCATGATTAATTAATGAGATTTTTAGGATTTTATTTTTGACCCTTTCTTGGCATGACTGCACTCGAGGGCACGCTAGGGCTTATTTTAAGGAAGGGCCGGTTGTTTATACATGCTGCTTCCTCCTCCTCCACACACACACACACACACAGTGAAGATAAGTGTCGTTCCTGAAATCGAACCCTCTGCCTGCTGCTGTCTGATTAGCAGCCGGAACAATTACTTTAATCGTGTCATCTTAACGAACCCCTGCGATAAGCAACACCGGACCCACTAATCCACAAAATGCTTCACAAACACAGTAAATTGTCCCTTATCGGATTTTTTAATAAAGATAAATCACTTCAGAAACTCTAAATGAAACACGCAAACATCCTGCTTTAATTAGGATTTGTTCCTTTCGCAGTTAATCAAATTTTTCTACACTGGATGATAAAAATCCTGATTAATTCTGCAGGATTAAACTCTCTGGATCACATGACTTTATAGCTCAGGGTACTGTGCTACTGACCAGTAGGACGTGAGGTCAAAACCCTAGGGATGGGATGTAGAAGAGCGGTTTAAAGGCAAACGAGTGTAAATGAATTCAGTGAACATCATGTTTCCTGTTGTTCTGCTCTTCAGCCAGATGTTGTCAATCAGCCAAGATGGAACGTATCTGGTGACGTTTGCTTTGATGGTTTTGCACTGGAGCTAATGTACAGTGCCTCCAGAAAATATTCACCACCAAATTATCACCCTCATTTGAAAAAAAAAGGATTAATTGATAAATATCGAGTTACTCTGGGTGAATTGTCATTTTTGCAGCAGTTACAGATTTGCATTTTCCTAGATAGATAGATAGATAGATAGATAGATAGATAGATAGATAGATAGATAGATAGATAGATAGATAAACTTTATTGATCCCATGAGAGAAATTCTTGTGTTACAATAGCTTAGTCAAATACAAGATACAACACACAAACATATAAAATGAAAAATTTTATATCTATACTATAATGCCAAAAGTTTTGGGACGTCTGCCTTCACATGCACATGAACTTTAATGACATCCCGTTCTTAATCAGTATTTTTTAATATGGAGTTGTCCCGCCCTTTTCAGCTATAACAGCTTCAACTCTTCTGGGAAGGCTTTCCACAAGGTTTAGGAGTGTGCTTATGAGAATTTTTGACCATTCCTCTAGAAACGCATGAGGTCAGGCACTGATGTTGGATGAGAAGGTCTGGCTCACAGTCTCCACTCTAATTCATCCCAAAGGTGTTCTATGGGGTTGAGGTCAGGACTCTGTGCAGGACAGTCAAGTTCCTCCACACCAAACTCACTCATCCATGTCTTTATGGAGCTTGCTTTGGTCACTGGTGTGCAGTCATGTTGGAACAGAAAGGGGTCATCCCCAAACTGTTCCCATAAAGCATGAAATTGAGCATTAAGAGTTCCTTTCACTGGAACTAAGGGGCCGAGCCCAACCCCTGAAAAACAACCACACACCATAATCCCCCCTCCACCAAATTTTACACTTGGCACAATACAGTCAGGCAAGTACCATTCTCCTGGCAACCGCCAAACCAGTGTCAGCACTTTACACCACTGCATCTGACGCCATGAAAACCCGTTTCATTAAGCTCTCTACACACTGTTCTTGAACTAATCTGAAGGCCACATGAAGTTTGGAGGTCTGTAGCTTCGCTGCAGAAAGATGGTGACTTCTGCTCTCTGTGCTCCTCAGCATGCGCTGACCCCGCTCTGTGATTTTATGTGGCCTACCACTAATTGCTTCCACTTTGTTATAATACCAGTAACAGATGAGAGTGGAATATTTAGTAGTGAGGAAATTTGAAAAATGGACTTTTTGCACAGGTGGCAACTTATCATGGTACCACGCTTGAATTCACTGAGCTCCTGAGAGCAACCCATTCTTTCAGAAATGTTTGTAGAAGCAGTCTGCATGCCTAGGTGCTTTTATACATCTGTGCCCATGTGTATAGATAGATAGATAGATAGATAGATAGATAGATAGATAGATAGATAGATAGATAGATAGATAGATAGGTAGATAGGTAGATAGATAGATAGAAGCGTAAGGATTTGAGTGAGTTTGTTGAAGGGCCAAATTGTGATGGCTAGACCACTGGATCAGAGCATCTCCAAACCTGCAGCTCTTGTGGGGTGTTCCCGGTCTGCAGTGGTCAGTATCTATCAAAAGTGGTCCAAGGAAGGAACAGTGGTGAACCGGAGACAGGGTCATGGGCGGTCAAGGCTCATTGATGCACGTGGGGAGAGAAGGCTGGACCGTGTGATCCGATCCAACAGACGAGCTACTGTTGCTCAAACTGCTGAAGAAGTTAATGCTGGTTCTGATAGAAAGGGGTCAGAATACACAGTGCAGGACGGGTCAGGGCTGTTTTGGCAGAAAAAAGGGGGACCAACACAATATTAGGCATAATGTTATGCCTGATCGGTGTGCATATGTATATATACAGCTCTGGAAAATAATAAGAGAGCACTGCCCAATCTCCAGATGTGAACCCTATTGAAAACCTCTGGAATGTCATCAAGAGGAAGATGGATGGTCACAAACTATCAAGTAAAGCTGAGCTGTTTGGTTTTTTGCAAAAAGAGTGATATAAAGTTCCCCAACAGCAATGTGAGAAACTGGTGGAGATCATGGAGCCAAAACTCATGCAGATCGGGGTTATTCCACCAAATACTGATTTCTTAATGTTATTTAGCCAAAGCATTAACACAATCTGTTTACAAATGATTTGGATTTTGTTTTATTTGAGTTATTAAAGCTCTGCAAATACTGCATGATCTTGGGTTATTTTGATGTGATGTCATTTCCTTTAAATATTCACTCTAAATAACAATAGTTATATTTTGAATTTAGGAGAAATATTGTCAGCAGTTCACAAAAAATGAAACAAAACTCTTCATCTCACCAATACATGAACCTGGAAGAAACTCATTATTTTGCAGTGGGCTCTTATTTTTTTTCCAGACCTGTATATGTATATATCAAGAAAATAGTGTTAATGGTTGTAGTGGTGCAAAATAATTTGTCTCTCTGAGCTTTGTACAATTTGATTTTGATGTTTTTTTCCTTTCTTCAATGCAAATGTTCTCCAAATCCAAATTTTTAGATCATTCCTTACATTTTCAGTTGCAGCAGCCGTTCCTCTGAGCGTAAACTTTCTCTTCTAATGTTACAGTCAGATCTATTGGCTTCTTCATCTGCTTTCACCAAAATATACACTTATATACACATCGACTTACAGAGAACAAACAGAACTACAGCTGCTGGAGTCGAGAGTGGCTAAGAGCTGTGAGGAGGAGGAGGAGGAGGAGGAGGAGAAAGAGGCCAGCAGCATCGCAGGTTTCAAAGCCAGTGGCCTTTCCCCAGGACGCCTCGGCTAAACACATCACAGCGGCTCCCTCTAAAGCCCAGCGAGAACTAAAACCAGCGTAACATTTACACTAAATTACTGAGCTTCAAAGAGGACCATGTGTTTAGAAAGGAATAATTACACCATGACTCTAAAGAGTCACGCGATGGGAATCTTTTAATTGAGTTCACAATTAAAATGAGATAAATAATAGTAATAATAATAATAATAATAACAGAGGGTGTCAAAGATGTGGAGTCACTGTTAGCATGTTGAAGTTTTTCTTCTTCTTCTTCTTCTTCTTCTTCTTCTTCTTCTTCTTCTTTCTGCTTTTCCCTTCAGGGGTCTCCACAGTGAATCATCTCTCTCCACCTATCTCTATCTTCTGCATCCTCAACACTTACACCCACTAGCTTCATATCCTCATTTATTACATCCATATTCCTCCTCTTTGGCCTTCCTCTTTGCCTCCTGCCTGGCAGCTCCATGTCCAACATTCTCCTACTGATATACTCACTCTCCCTCCTCTGGACATGTCCAAACCATCTTAATCTGTCCTCCCTAACTTTGTCCCCCAAACGTCCAACATGAGCTGTCCCTCTGATGTACTCGTTCCTAATCCTGTCCAACTGTGTCACTCCCAAAGAGAACCTCAACATCTTCAGCTCTGCTACCTCCAGCTCTGACTCCTGTCTCTTCCTCAATGATACTGCCTCTAAACCATACAGCATGGCCGGTCTTGTACATGTTGAAGTTTTACTATTAAATTATTTTTCTAAAATGGAAATTCCATACCTATTATACTTATAATTCCATTTCATTCATAATAAGAATGAAACATTTTACTTTTTATCCATTTATAGTTACTTTTAAAGTTGTGTAACAAATTTCCTGTTTTCAATAACAGTATGTAATGTAGCAGCTGTAAAAAGTCCTTCCTTCCAGTTTATTAACAATAAACTCCTCTGTCCTGAAGATGAAGGAAAGCGTCAAGTTCCAGCAAGTACCAGCTTTTCCTCTTCCTTTTCACGGAAAACGCCACATTGATGATTATGTGGGGGATTTTTTGAAACACGCTGACATTTCAGTGAAGGTCTGACTCATGTAAGTGCTCTGGGTGTGATTCCAGGTGCACAGTGACTCAAGCTTCATTTTATCTCGCTGCTTTTAAAGGTCTTGTTTGTTATTTTGGGATTATTACATTATAATAAAGCTCTGATTTACTTCTCACTCAAGTCCTCGATCCGTGCAGTGAGGCTCAAAGTTTTTTTGTTGCGTGAAACTCAGCTGTAACTTTATGTACCGATCATGCCAAATGAATGACATCTAATGACAGATTTAATTAATAAAACGCTGTCATGTGTGTGTGTGTGTGGGGGGGGGGGGGGTTCAAGAAGAAAAAGTTTTCGGGACGCAATAAATAACCAAATTAATATCATGCATGTTTAATTAACCAACCTTTCCCCAAATACCCCGGCAATTACCTACTTTTTATCCAGAATAAATATCGTATATGGATATAAATAATAAATCCTTCCTTTGTTGAGTGCTGAATATAATACACTTATTTATACAGTCTGCAGATGTGGAGATTCAGCATCTGTCTCCATCTAGTGCATCAACCACTTCACACTCTTTAATGCACAGCGTCTGAACACGTTATCTTTTTATTTAAAGCTGTTTTATTTTAGCTCAATTTATTTAAGAGTTA
The DNA here is from genome assembly GCF_019097595.1 of Hemibagrus wyckioides. Taxonomy (NCBI): domain Eukaryota; kingdom Metazoa; phylum Chordata; class Actinopteri; order Siluriformes; family Bagridae; genus Hemibagrus; species Hemibagrus wyckioides. The sequence goes on along the minus strand of NC_080718.1, from coordinate 5,677,804 downwards.
TTTAGAGTTATTTAAGAGCTTTTGGTGCTTTTGGTGCTTTAGATGATTTTTTTCTGGCAGATAATTATCATAAATCGGAAAGCCACAAAAACTAAAAACCGTCGATAAACAAAATCCTTCTTATCAAGCAAAATTATATAAAACAATATTATGTTATAAATTAAACATTTAGAAATATACTATTTATAGTTCTAATCATTAATGTTATAATATATATATTTTTTATTTAAAATAAAACAAATAAATGCTGTTTTATTTCCGGTTTTTTATGCATTTATTTATTTATTTATTTATTTATTTATCTGTATATGGGGGTGAGGTAGTTTGGTATTGAAGGTGTTGGGCTACTGATCAGAAGGTTGTGAGTTTGAATCCCAGGTCCTCCAAGCTGCCACTCCTGGGCCCCTGAGTAAGGCCCTTAACCCTCGATTGCTCAGTTGTACTAAAAAAATGAGATAAATTGTTTCTCTGGATAAGGCCGGCTGCCAAATGCCGTAAATCTATTTATTTATTTATTTTTGTCCACATGTGGATAATTTAGTATTTCAGAGCCTTCTAAATAAAATATTCAGGAAGAAAAACAAGTCGTGAGTATGTATTAATGTATTTATTGTAAATAAAGAGCTCAGAACTCAGAAATGAAATATGACATGGGTGTGTAATCTGGAGTGGATGAAATGAGAGCTTATGACCAGCAGATGTCACCACAGCATTATAGTTTGATTATAGTTCGATGAATCTACAGTATAACTACAAGCAAATATTAAAACTCAAGATTTAAGTGAATATTAAACAATTGTAATAACGATTAATGAGCCAGTATTACATATGAAAACCGCCCAACGCATCATTGGCACCCAGCTACCTGCCATTGAGTCTCTTCACCACAGTAGATGTCTGCGCAGAGCACACAAAATAATCAAGGACTCCTCCGACCCGAGTCACAAACTGTTCAACCTCCTTCCATCATCCAGGAGGAGATACAGGTCCATCCTCACCAGAACCAGCAGGTTTAGGGCCAGTTTTTTTCCCTCAACCATAAATCTACTGAACTCTACACTACACCGTTAGGACTCATGTCATACTACACTTCCCACTTTACACTTCTGCTCAACCCTGTACATTCTGTTAATATAATATTTTTCACTGTTATACATTCTGTTGTACATTCTGGTATAATATAATATTTTCTCACTGTGTGATAGAATTAATGTACATATTGTCAATTTCATAGATTACACCTAGTTTTTTTTAAATCTTTTTTTTATCTGTTTACATATTTATATACATTTATATATACTATATTTATACATACTATATACTAGCTGTATATTCACTGTATATTATCTGTTACTGTTGTACATACATTGTACATAATGCACACATTTTTTAGCACAATTATAATTACACCTGTCACTTTATCTGCTGTAAATACTACCTGCACATACTTTTCTATGCACACTCTGACATAGCCTTATTATCGATGTACATATTTATCTGCACTTGTTCATTTGCACAATTTCTACTATTTGCACTTCTGGTAGATGCTAAACAGCATTTCGTTGCTATGTACCTGTACTTTGCAATGACAATAAAGTTGTATCTATCTATCTATCTATCTATCTATCTATCTATCTATCTATCTATCTATCTATCTATATGAATAAGCTAAAAAAAATGGGTTCAGTGTAGCAGAAATATGATGATTTTGTAGAAACATTATTAAATGACTGAATTATTAAACGTTTTTATTAAATTATTGACTTAGATTGAGATCTAATAACAAAAAAAGATATTAAAAGTAACAAAGTAATTAAAGAACGATTTTAAAGTAGTTAGGGCTTGGGCGATACGAGCATATAATATCAATACCGCTATAAATTCTGCCACAGTACGCTTTTAATGTAATTTGAAATAGTAATTGTAAAATGTAAAAAATGTATAATATAATGTATTGTATTATATTTTGTTTATATATAAAATCATATAAATATATTGACCTCACTACGACCTTACCAAAATGGCGCGACAAGCTTACTAACCATTACGAAAAACACGGAAGTGAAGGGGCGGGCCTATTCCAGGCGACTGATAGGAGGAAGCTAATATGTTAGCTGATTTTAACGCACTGTCGCGAATTCCCAGGCTGTGGCGCGTGCACTTGGCTACGACGGGAATTTCCCCCCTGAAAAACGACGTTTTATTTTTCGTTGTTTTCTTCTCTTTCCTCGTGTGACACCGGCAACGAAAGTATGATTCCGTCGTCTGGGGAGAATCTTGAAGAAATGATGTCGGATTCGCCGGGACGGATTTAATTTTTCTGTCACGCGCCGCTCCTTGGGTTCGATAATGAAACCGGAGGCGAGTCCGTTAGCCAGTCAACGCAGTTGCTATGTAACGTTAGCTAGCGGTAACGATTTAAGTTAATAACACTGTCATGGTTTAATATATATATATGTGTATATATTTTACTTTGTCTTCCGAAAGCTTTATTATAATATTCAGGCTTTTATATAACGTTGATAACACATCACTTTGGAGTAAAGGTTTAGCGATGTGTCAGCTAACTAGCTAATAAATAATTTACATAGATACATAACTAGCATAGTTGAGTTAGCTGATTAAATTCTTAGTAAAGCAGAATAACGGTAACTAACAAAGTGGGGATGATCACTTGGTTTTGCGGTTTAAGTTTACAACCCAGTGGTAATTATTTTTAGTTTTTTTTTTTTTACTTGCACAAGACAATAATCAATATTCGATACGTCAATCCAGCGAATATGCTAGCAGTTTGACTCTGAACCGACTCCGAACCGACTCCAATGTAAGTTAGGTTGAAAAGTTCTACAAAGTGCTTTGACAGTTCGACTCTGAGTTTCAGGAAGTTTCTAACTGAGGCCCTGCTTGATTTCCACTTGAATAAGATTTGTGACACTCCAGCAGGGAGTTGGCTGTTCAGCTTTTCTTCTGATTGACTCTCAGGATTATTTATTATCTTAATAACTCTGAATCATCATGAAGAACTTTACAGCGAAGACAAAGATGTGAATTGGGAAAACAGTTGACCCTATCATGGCCTCTTTTCCATGGCATGACTTTCCTGCCCTGGAGGCTGAAATGTTCCAGAAATAAAGAACACATTTCTAAGGAGTCTGGGATTTATGGACATGTATATGGATCTGTCCAGATCCGTCGTCTAGAACTCTCTTAACGTTGGTCTTCTTGTGGAGAGCCGTGTTTGTGTGCAAAACATGGGAGAAACCAGCCTAAACGACTCCAACGTCAAGGTGGCCGTCCGCGTCCGGCCCATGAACCGGAGAGGTGAGAAACCAAGACTCCAATCTTTTTTATGATGTCATTACACAGTCTGAACATGACACAGACTCGGTTAGAGAGGGTACGTTTAATTCCTGAAGCTTATATAGATCCTTGAGGTTTGATGATTTACCTTTACTTACTATTAAAAGTATATGAGCTAAAGGTACAAAAGGTAAAAAACACAAGTGACAAGGGTGCCATTATTTTTGAGTGTGTAGAGAGATATTTAGGGTTCAGAGTTTCGGCCCTGAGTGTCATAATGCAGCTGATCCTCACAAATCGGGAAATATGCGTGAATATTATTTTAAAAAAGATTTTAAATGCCATGGAATGATGCAAGGTCTAGGACGTATTCCCGCTTCAGTCCCAGTATTCCAGGGATAGACTCAGGATCCACCGCCACCCTAACCCAGAGGAAGTGCTCACCCAAGTAATGTGACTTGTCCTTAATGTTTTCTGTCTGAGGACATTTCCTGAATTAAAAATAGTTAAGCAAATAAGCATGTCACGTTATTTTACGTTAAAAGAATGACCCTGAGTAGTTGGCTCTTGCTCAGAGCAGGAGCTGAGGAGGTTATTTTTCTTTACACGTCCACCACATTATTTGCACACTGATCTGCTGTAATGCATTGTGGGAGTTCAGGAGTGTTCTGTGATTTTAGACACTGATAACGTTGTGCACTGTGTAAGAGATGCATCGTCAAACACGGGCATCGCTCTGTTAAAATGACGAGACCGGTTGAAATGTTTGCACGTGGCAGTCGGTCTCTGACCCTGGGTTGTGTTTACAAAATGGAGGTTTTATTGGAAGAGATTTGTCATCGTGCTGTCATGCGAAAAGGACGCTGCAAGGACACTGTTCTGTCCTGATCATTTACCTGGGAAGCTCTGGATCTTTCTCACACACACACACACACACACACACAAAATGTATGCTTTCAGTCTTGAGTCGTACGGCGAGGTCCAATGACCTCTGGAAAGTGAACTTTGTCACGTGAGAACCTTACAAAATAAAAGGTATTGAAGTGTGTGAAGTCACATGTTGGATTTGTGTGTAAAATTCAGTCACAAGACGACTTGCATCAACCTCCAGCACCTACTCAGTGCACATTAAACACTCCGAGATCAAACTAATCTCTAATCTCGCTTGTGTACAGATTTAAGATTGGGCTTTAGACAGATATTTTTTGCATAGAGGCCTTTGTGAGGATATTGCTGTAGAATTGCTCTGTCTATTAAATGTCATATCACCAGACCAGAGTTCACTTCCACGGCTGTCTGTCCTGGCCTTACTTCCTCAGCTTTTTCTTCTTGGTTTTGTTTCTGTGTGTGTGTTAACAAAAGAAGGAAGGGAGTCTCAGCAAGCTGTAATGAACTTTTTGCTAACATTGCATAACAGCAACACATTCTCATTCCCATACACACACACGCATATTTTGGACAGTCAAAGTATCACCTCAGGTCCAAAAATTCGGAGCGAGGAAATTGTCGAGCGTTTGAATAATTTCCTGACGCTCCATTTTGACAGGAAAGCGATGAGATCACCTGCTTATCTGTTGTCAGATGAACATGGGTTGTACACGGTGCATGACTAACGAGTCGGTGTTATTAATTTATTGATTATTCACTTACCTTGAGGTTTACAAATTTAAATTTTTGTACTCTCTTTCTCTCTTTTCTTCACTTTATTTATAATAATTAATTATATTTATTTATAATGTTTTTATTTTACTATGTTAGAAGTGTCTATGGGTTTTTTTTTTTTCTCCCAGTTGTAAGCTCCGCTCTCCCAGTTCCTTCTCCAGGTCCTCGGCTCTGGGCAGAGGCAGGAAGCCGAGGTTTCCTCTTTAAACCGAGCTGCTCATTGGCATTTTGCTTCCACGCCATGCCGTGTCCTCTCCAAGGATTTCTGAGTCAGCGACATTTCCTCTATTAGTTCCAGCACCAAGCTGCTAAAACACTGACCAATTCTGAACTGAACGGCTACTCATCATTTTAGTAGAATCTACTCTTCTGGCCCATGTGACAGTTATGGCCTCGGATGCTTTTTTTTTGTGTCAATAAGATAAGTTTAACATGGTGGTTAAAAACGTACCCAAATATTTTACATATTTCAAGCAAAATAAAACTGTAGTTGAATGCTAACAGGACACCTCTCCAGATGATTGAGTTCAGGTGTTGTTTTTCAGGGGTTGGGCTCGGCCCCTAAGTTCCAGTGAAGGGAACTCTTAATGCTTCAGCTTCATACCAAGACATTTTGGACAATTTCATGCTCTTTGTGGGAACAGTTTGGGGATGACCCCTTCCTGTTCCAACATGACTGCACACCAGTGACCAAAGCAAGGTCCATAAAGACATGGATGAGTGAGTTTGGTGTGAGTTTTGTTATCTGTTTATAGATACTTTTCCAGGTTACAGCTTTACCTCTGGTACTGGAGACTCCTTCCTTTAATGTTGCATTAAAGCTCAGTTTGTATACAACTGTCACTCCTCATCTTTCACAAAACAGATCAAATCACTTAATCGTTATAGAGATGATGGAGGGATGGGACAACCGGAGAACATGACGAGTGACACTCCTGTTCTTATCACTGTTAGTTTTGACAAATCACCATGTATGGACACGCCCGAGTCCCAGGTCCAGCTAAACAAACAGATTTCTGTTGTTAATTTCATTGTAGTGGAGCTATTAAGCCGTTTAAGCCTCCTCACCGCAAAATCAACAAACCGCTTCTGCACTGGTTGTTCAGCAGACTGTTGCAGGTCGAGGACACTGTTCAGTTCGTGTGTTAGTTTGTCTTCAGGCAGGAGTATTGTAAAGGCTGGTATTTAAACTAATTCCATGTTTAGACCTCAGCTCTCTCTCAAACAAAGCCAAATGTTTCCACTTCCTGTTTTTCATAGTTTTGTTCTTGAATAGCCGTGTATTCAAGCAGTGTAGTAACACTGAATTCACTTTTTTTCCCCTCATGTTTGTCAACAGAAAAGGACCTGAACACAAAATGTGTGATTGATATGGATGGGAACCAAACCTTCCTGCATCCAGCAAGCGGGAACCTGGGAAAAGCTGACTCAAGGTGAGCTCGCATCCGAACAGAGATAGCCTTCTGTTCTTCATCACCTTCTTCTTCTTCTTCTTCTTCATCTTCTTATAGTTCCATTTAAAAAAATTGTACCATTTTGACCATTTTTAACACAGAGCCACAAAACTTTCTATGCTGGGAAAACTGCTGCTGCTCCAAAGTTTGTTGGTCTTATCCTGATCTTATATTTTTTCAGCTACTGATTTGTTTGTATCTGATTTTTAAAGAGCTTTTAAACGACACACATGGCTGGATGAGAGGGTAACAGAAACATGTGATGTAAATGAGCGGTGTAGAAAACGGTTGCTTTTCTGGACGATTAGACGAGAAACGATCCCTACACTGTTTCCACTTCCAGCCCCATTTCAGCAGTCTAACCTTGGCTCAGTGGCTCAAGATAAGCTCTGAGCTTTTCGACATTCTTTCAGCCTGTATGGAACGACCGCCTGAGCTCTTCCACTTTCCTTTTACACACCACAGAAAAAGAAATTCGAGCCGGGTTCACGTGACGATAAAACGTCAACGTTGCACTTTTCTGGTCATCACTTATAACATCGGTGAGGAATAAACACTGTGTCTTACTGTTTTTAGAAAATATTCAACAGCAGGGTGGTGTGATGAAGTGAGTCACTCTTACCACCATGAAGGTGATTAATTTCCGGCTAACAGAACATCTTGACCAGAGCACATTGTAAGAGATTTTCTCGCTAAGAAAAGAAAAACACACCTTAAAGTTACGGCTTTACCTGTGATCCTGGAGACTCCTTTCTTACATGTTAAATCTTATAAACCACGTCATCCCCACGCTCGTCGTTTAATCCGTTGCTATAGAAACGGTAACGTTTTAGACCAAGCACATGCAGCTGCACTTCTGTCAGAGCTGCAGGTATAGAACATGAAACAGCGCCTGTCGACCAATCAAAATCCAGAATTTAATTGGTTTTAACATATGATTGATAATTATGGAGTTTTTTTTGTACTGGCGTGTTTGGCAGCCATTTTCTTAGCACACAGTATATCCAGATGTTCTAATAGACTCCTATCATAGTGAAATCAAGGACTTGTCTGTGTGTAAGTGATGCAGTTTCTTATCAATATTGCTAAGATTTCTGTGTGTGTGTGTGAGCGTATACAACCTCTCAGAACCATGTGTGTCAGGACATAACTCTCCTTCTTTTTACTTTTCCCTATTTTATTCATCCCTCTGTCGCCGTGGCAACAAGGGGGGGGTTAACCTCAGGTCGCCCTCAGCCAAAGGACGGTTCTGCGTGTAGAACAGGAGAGCATAGAAGTTAGCTTTAGCATCTGTTGGCCATAAACACTTGTTTTATTGCGCTAAACAAGAGAGCACCATTACTGCTTTCTCTGGACGTAGTGCACAGACAAAAGGATCCGCTTTAAACTTGGAAGTGAATGGACGTGCCGCCTGCTGCCTTCACACAACAGACAGTTTAATTGCAGAGCGGAGTTCATGTGCTGAATTTCTGCTTGTGTTAACGGCGTACCAGATGCCTCCGACGGCGAGGTTCACATGGGCGCAACACGGCCGCTCGCACCTCCTGCACACTCTGATTCAGATTCATTGTTCAGGTGGGCGTTAGAGAGCATACGGCTTTCCCCCTTCCCCTGTGTCACGCCAGACACCACTCGCTTCCTTTTGTCACGGAGTGGAATCCTTTCCATGTCTTCGTGTGAATGTTCTCATCTCAGCATGGCCTCAGGCAGCTCGTACCACTGACTCAGATGGGTCTTAGTGCCTGACACTTAGCCGCAGGAAATAATTTCAGCAAAATGTAATGCACTAAAAGCTTATCAAGATCAATTTTGTGATGTCCGACCAGATCTTCGGTTTAAGCAGCTAGGTGACGATCAGGCCTGCAGTCTTTAGTTCATGGTGTGTGGATTGAGCGAGGCTGTTTTACTGCACCTTTATTTGTTAAAGGTGTGATGGTGTGTGTCTTTATTCTCCATGTTGTACACCTGTCATGTTGTGGCAGATCTGTGATGACTAGATTCTTTAAGGAACCGTTTCTTTCTTCTTTTCTTCTTTAATTAAAGAACCATTTCTCGTAATTCTTTTCTGTCATTATCGTCATTGTTCACAACAAAGAGGCGAGTCGACGAAGGCGTGCTTTTGAGTAACTAACCAGTAGAATAACCTGGAAAATATGTAAAACATGATCAAAGATAATCATTAATGCCGTGACTTAGGGCAGGTGTATTACATGGCTGAAAAAGAATGCTTGTTTGTGTTGGGATGCACTTCCTGTCAGTCAGGCTACATCTACACTAATCCGGATAAAATCTAAAAACGCTCCGCGTCCACGTTATTGTTTTCAGTCGTTACCAAAAGTTGGTCATCCACACTGAAACATCTGAAAACACTTACTTATGAGAAAAACATAACACGCTTCCACCTGTGTCATTTCCGCCTGGCGTTTATTTACTTTCCGCGGCAATATGTCGAGGAAATTAGCTGAATTGGTCACATGACCAAAAATGCGAAAACCTATTAGTGTGGACATGGCCTCACTTTATGCAGTCTCTTCATCTCAGTCTGAATGCAGGAAGTGCACAGCGCAGCCAGGTAATTCTCCTGTGAGCATAAAAACATCTTAAACACTCCAGAATAAAGATCTCTAAACCTTACTCACCTCTTTCTGTTTAGCTGTTACGTTGTCAGATCTGCACCTTTATACACACACACACACACACACAATCAGGATTTCTTTGTGATTATCTGGAATTTTCAACATTTCCAAACGGCCCCTCACCTCACCTCACTTCACGTCTCAGTAGAGAGACTACTTGTTTCATTTGAGGGATTTTGCTGAAGTGCTTCACATGGAGTGTAAAAGCCGTCAAGTTTTCAGCCGTACTAAACAGCTGTTCCCTGGCTTTAGGGCTACATCTGGCAACATCTGTGACATCTCACCACATCTTCAACCACAGACTTGGAGAAGATTATTACATTCTTTTGTTTAAAAAAAAAAAAAAAACCCTTATCACTGAATTTCTACTAATGAGTCTGTGTGATTTTCCCGGAAAAGAGAAAAGTCACTGCATGGCTAATGTATTTCATGGCTAAAATGCTAAGATTATGCTATCAGCGACAACGTCCGTGTCTTCAAAGAGTGGATTCAGAGCACGCACAAATGTTTATTCGAATAATGCTGGGAAAATTCAATCGAACAAGAAAGTCTTTGTCACATATACAAGTCCAGTGAAATTAGTTTGTTTTTTTTTGCTTTGCCAAGCTTGTTTTTACACTGAGGTCAGAGCACAGGGTCAGCTTGGCAATACCAGGGCTTGAACTTTATAAACAGCCTTTCCATCACTAACCCCTATTTCCCCTCCACCACCACCCCGGAAGATGAAACCCTGCAGCTTGGCCTATTTTGTATTAGTACTAGCCGACGTGAACGTCTTCATGACTGTAATGTAGGTCAGATTCTGTACACGACGTCACTTCACCCCTCACGGGCCGTGTCTTCCATTACAGCTGAATCGGAATGTGATTTTTTTTTTTTTTTTTTTTAAACGATCTCGGTTAGTAAGTACATGAGTAAAGTTTAGACAGCTTTTCTAATCTCTGACGTCTTGTCATGTGGTTTGTGGTCACGAGGTGAGACACGGAGGTCGACATGCCTCTTAATCACCCCACTGACTCGCACTGACGGCTGACTCTGAACACCAGCGTCGATACTTCACCAGTCAGCAGCACATGAACTGATTTTATGACTTCAGCAGCACATGAACGGATTACTTAATGCGGGGATGGCATGTATGTAGGTTGTACGAAATCAGTTAGTGTATGAGGTTGTGGTTTAGTAGTGGCTGTTTCTCCAGTGCTGTAGGTGGTGCTGTTAAAAACATGTCCTGCTTCCTGTGTTGCATAGGACCAATCCATGTCCTGCCACACCCACTTTATTTCCTTCCTCAACGCTCAGTGTTAATGCTAAGCTCACATTTTCTGTGATCAGTGGCAGGTGAGTGCTCCAGTACTGCCCAGGATCTATTAAGCTGTAATGACCGTTTTCATGGCTACTGGAAGAAGATGGCTGTATCATCCATCTTAAAGGAATGAATGAATCAATCTTAGTATTATTTTTAACGACCAATCACAGGCTTCCTCATGCAGCATAAATGCACACTGAAGCTGAAGATCTGAAACATCTGCAAGCTCAAGCAGAAGATGTTTCTCCTCCTGTAAAAGAAAGACTTGATCATTACACCAGAATGAAATGCAAATGAACCGGTCCTTCACTTTCTTCCAGGCTGGTTTGGGTTCGGCCGCTGCTTTTCAGCTGATGTCACTGTGTGTGTGTGTGTGTGTGTGTGTGTGTGGTTTAGCCTTTGATACTCATGCCAAAGGTTGTGTTTCATAAAGTTGCACAGCAGAATCGAAATCTTGAGAATGTAAGCACTGACAGAAACACGTTATTGTGTGGTTTGGTCATCCTCTGCATCTCCAAACACTTGAGATGAATGCTTCCTTGAGTGTTTTAGTGAATAACTGAATTGATTGATTTAATGTCTGTGTATAAATAGATCTTGTGAGCTAATAGAAACCATGTGGGCGGGGCTGTGGGCTCATCACTCAGTAAAAATGGAGGAGATGCTTCATTAATTGTTAATTAGCATGAATTTTTTTGTTTTAAGTGTCCTTCATCTGGAGAAGAAGAAAATGAGACATTTGGACACACTACATTCTTTCTTACTCGTCTTGCTGTGTTGTCCCGTGTTAGTAGTTTTTTTTAGTTAGATTAATTTATATTTGTTTGTCTAGTTTCATATTTAGGGTTGTGTTTTTAACTTGCAGTCGGAGGAACTGTGTCCTCCTTCTCCCCGTATCATGGAATGTCTCGCTCTAGTGGAGCCTCAGTTGATGGCTGAAACCTTCGGACCTTCGTTAGTCGAGAGTTATTTAGTATCCCGTCGAGCCCCGATGTAATAAATGATAGGAATTTAGGAGCATGCTGTGTGCATGGCTCGCCTCATCCACAGATTTCTAACTGTGCAGCTATGCAGGAGTGGCAACTGTCTCTGGGGAAATGAATGGTGTGTGTGTGTGTGTGTGTGCGCACTGTGCAGGAGTGCAGCAGCTGCAGATGCAATCCTCACACCATCAGTGCTTGCTCATATAACCAGCACTCTTTAATTTCAGAAACACAAGATGAAGCAGTGAAGCTTTCCGGTAAAGAAACCCGATGAGTATTAGACTCTAAAACTTTCACAAAACACAAAATTCTGTGTATTTACACCCATCCTCCAGCCTGGTTGTGATTGGACTCACCTGTCATGAAAGTATTTGGGTTAATAATAACCACATGCTTTACTATAAGGGTCAACATGAAGACATCGCACGTCTTACAGTTAGTTCCTGGTTTTACTTAACAATCATAACAGTTCTAGTTCTAGCTTTCACTCAGCAGACTCTCTTTTTATCTCTTTCTTGGGTTTAAGGAGACAAAAGTCCCTCAGCTTGATGATGGAAAACTTACAGACTAGTTAGGATTCAGAATTCAGGAGCTGTGTGGTGAAAAACCAGTAACGGTCACAATTTTTGTAAATCTTTATTTTCTGAAATGGTCAGAATAGCTCAACTATTCTGCCTTTTTGACTTCTAACACACACACACACACACACACACACACACACACACACTATCTGCTTTTATCTGTAAGTTAGTTCTGTGTCTGAAATAAAATTTGACATCATGTGAGGGACCAAATTTTAAAAAATGTGAAATATATATGTAGAAAAAAGGTTTATGAAGTCCTCTATCTTTCTTTACCAACTTGATCAGACGTTACAGTCCTAGAATGAGCTGTTCCGGCAGTAATCTGTCCTCAGTGGACAAACTGATTTGTTTACACACTCTCCGTCCTGGTTTTCTCTCTTTCTTTTTTTTTTTTTTTTTTTTTTTTTTAAACCATATCCGTCCTGCATGTTTCACCAGCAGACGCCCCGAAAACACTCCACAGGGGGCCCAAAAGCTTCCAGCTCGCTCCGCAGCGCGACGGGAGACTCTGCCGTTCCGCTTGTTATCCGGCGACAGAGCTCTCTGAGACATGGCCTGATTTTAAACGACAAGCCGAGCCTCGGGTCACTGGAAGAGCGTTTTGCTTTCTGTGTCCGCTTCACTGCATCAGGAGGAGTTTCTACTGATAATGCTCACGATATCTTACATTTTTTAAAGAAATCAACTGCTTTCTTTTATGTTAAAGAATAACAATTATTTCTAACGAACCAAAAAAAAAAATCTTTCTCATAGGTGGGAAAGTACCATTTTAATACCATTATGTATGAACGCTGAAAGAAATGTAAAATAAATTCTAGCAGTTTATATTTTAAATACAGCGTGATGAATGCCAGACAGAATATATATGTTGATGCAGGTCATGTGTGTATGTGGGATGCCATGAAGTGGTAGAAGAGCTCTGAGTCACAGCTCCAAGCGTGTGTTTACTCTGTCCACTCAACCCTCTGGCTCTTGCCGAGTGATCGTCTCTTTGTGTTCAGGTTCACCGAGCAAAGTACAGCTGATGACATGGGCTCAGGGTTTATTTTTCTGGGTCCTAGTGCACGTTAACTTGACTGAGTATCAGCTATTTTGGTTCACAGAATGTCTGATTCATTTTGTTGATCTTGTATTGTTTCCTAGAACAGTACTAAATGTTATTTTGGTGCGTTCATTCCAAGTTAACCGTGATGACCTGTGTGATATTAAACGTCTGATGTGTTTTCTTCCCCCGTATGTGCACCGGTGCGGTGTTGGAACCGGCAGGAGTCAGCCCAAGGTAGTCCAATCTAATGGCTCTATTTAGTGCATCCTGCTTTATAAATCAGTCCACTTTTTTAAAACTACGGTTGTTTTTCTGTCCTCTAGGTTTTCGCGTATGATTACTGCTTCTGGTCCATGGACGAATCCGAAAAGGAAAAATTCGCAGGTATTGTGAGGATCTCTCTTATGTCCAGGCATCGGAGTGCCTCATTTTAATGACTATGAATTTTTTTAACTTTTAAAAATGCACCAAATCCCCTCAAGAAGCTTTTTCACATGTTAATCTGAAATAATGGAATAATTGAAACTCCCAGATATTAACTGATGACCACCAAGAAACCATGCCCCTTATTTTAACTACTGTTTTACAGTTGGTATGACTCCACCCACACAGGAGGAGCTGGATCAGGTCAGACTCCACCCCCTGGTCTTTTTGTTCTGCTGCAAGGAGTATTTGTGTTATACTCAAAAAACAGACAAAATGGCACTTTTAAGCTAATAAAGGGACTGTTGTGTGACCTTTAGGTCCTCAGTAGGTCTTACTTTGCGAATAATGTAATGGAAGTGATAATTAGGAAATAATCAGTGCAGCAGACCATTTGAGCTGCAGGTCAACCGTGGACGTAAGGGCTGTGCGTAAACATTTCCCTGGTTTGTACAGCGATTTGTAAAAGAACTGTGTGCAGAATTTGTGAATAATACACATGATTCTTCTCCATGGCTGGAGTCTGCATTAATAAACAAGTTTCTGTACACATGTGTTCATTATTTATCATTATCATTATAGCAGAACACCTGTATAGAGCAGTGAAGCAGCAGGGTGTTTCTAGATGTTGAATGAAGGAGGTATGAAGCTTTCTTGAACCCTTTATTTGCAGGACAAGACATGGTGTTTCAGTGCCTCGGGGAGAGTCTGCTGCACAACGCCTTCCAGGGTTACAACGCATGCATCTTCGCATACGGCCAAACCGGTGAGACTCGCTCCATACCCAGCCTCACGCAACGTCTCTCAAAATCATTTACACATAATTGTTATTCTGTGCAGTTGATTTAATGATTTAATAGACAGTAGGTATAATAAAAGGGTTGTTTTTTTAAATTTTAGATACTGTATTGCTGGCAGTTTGGGAGCAAAACTAAATATCATGATTTGCATTTATTGTGCATCACAGAAATGTCTTCTAATATTGATATTTTTATCACCCAGCCTAATATTGATGCATTCAATCACCCAGCCTTTCTTCACGTCATCTCTTTTAGCAGGACCTGTGTGTGTATGCAAGTTTTTGCTAGCTAGGAATCATTAGAGGTTGTTAACTGAATTATTACTGTGTATGTGATTCATTCTATGATGACTGGAACATTCCTGGATAATTTCCTAAATGGAGTGCCAAGTGGTGCTTTCAGTACACTGATTGCAGTGTGTGTGTCTCTGTGTGTTTTGTGTGCATGTTTCTCTCTCTCTTTGTGTCTGTCTCTCTCTCTCTGTCTCTCTGATTGTGTGTGTCTCTCTCTCTCTTTGTGTCTGTCTCTCTCTCTGCCTCTGATTGTGTGCGTCTCTCTGATTGTGTGCGTCTCTCTGATTGTGTGCGTCTCTCTGATTGTGCGCGTCTCTCTGATTGTGCGCGTCTCTCTGATTGTGCGCGTCTCTCTGATTGTGCGCGTCTCTCTGATTGTGCGCGTCTCTCTGATTGTGCGCGTCTCTCTGATTGTGCGCGTCTCTCTGATTGTGCGCGTCTCTCTGATTGTGCGCGTCTCTCTGATTGCGCGCGTCTCTCTCATTGCGTGCGTCTCTCTCATTGTGTGCGTCTGTGTGTGTGTGTGTGTGTGTCTGTGTTGTAGGCTCTGGGAAGTCGTACACCATGATGGGTTCAGCAGATCAGCCCGGTCTGATCCCTCGGCTCTGCAGCTCGCTGTTTGAGCGCACAGTGCAGCACCAGCGAGAGGAGGAGAGCTTCACCGTGGAGGTCTCTTACATGGAGATCTACAACGAGAAAGTTCGGGACCTCCTGGATCCTAAGGGGTGAGGATCAGCACATGATCTGCTCACATTTTTTATGGCACTGCTTAACATTTCAGAGACATTGACCAGTAACAAGCTGCAAAAAAGAATACGTTAACTGTCAATTATATAAGAAATCAAACAGAAGTGTATTATCTTGATTTAAAGATACAGTAAATCAGTAGTGAGGGTGGGGTGAGAGTTTCACAAGCAGCAGACTGCTCCAGAAAGCTGCTCCAGAATGTCAGTGGTGATGTTGATAGATTTTCCTTCACCATTTTTTTCACAGGAGTCGTCAGGCCCTGAAAGTGCGAGAACATAAAGTCCTGGGGCCATACGTGGACGGACTCTCTCGACTTGCCGTGGCGAGCTACAAGGTAAGACGTGCAATGCGGGCATCATTACAAAACCATTACTATTTTTACCCAACATGTTTTCACAGCTGCTTGTGCGTTATTTTTTTGTTAAAATTAACGCAAAATTTGTTTTGGATAAAAAGAAAAAACGTACCTACATTTTCTTAATTGTTATCACTTTAATTGTTTTTTTGTTCATGTGCTGTTCACCTATGTCCATGCTGTGTATACTGATATTCTATTAAGTAGATTGTATGGATTGTTGCTATAGAAACGATAACTTATTAACAGAAACACCTTCTGACCAATCACAATCCAGACTTCAGCAGTGCTGTGAGCTTAAAGACTATTATTGAGAATCTTCTAGAATTGTTAAACTTATTGCTATTTAAATGAGAAACATTATTTGTTGTTATTCTTTATTCAGGTTTAGTGTCATTAATCAGGAAGTGCTGTGTATATAAAGGATTTACAAGGGTGATATTTTAAGCAGTTATCTTGTCCTCTTTGTTGGTTTCCCTGCAGGACATCGAGTCATTAATGTCCGAGGGGAACAAATCTCGCACCGTGGCCGCCACCAACATGAACGAAGAGAGCAGTCGCTCTCACGCTGTTTTCAACATCATCCTCACACACACACTCCGTGACCTGCAGTCTGGGGTAAGGCCCCGCCCCAGTGACCTCATCGTCCCATCCGTATTTGCCTTTCTCTTTATCAGCTCCTGTTAATGCAAATGAACTTTAACCATTTCTGTTCCTCTCAGTAAGTTTTGGACTAAATGTTCCCCAAACTAACTCACCAGGTTAGATGTGATTTCTGGAACGTTCTCATTTTGGTTCATTTTATTGTGTTCTTTCTTTCTTTCTTTCTTTCTTTCTTTCTTTCTTTCTTTCTTTCTTTCTTTCTTTCTTTCTTTCTTTCTTTCTTTCTTTCTTTCTTTCTTTCTTTCTTTCTTTCTTTCTTTCTTTCTTTCTTTCTTTCTTTCTTTCTTTCTTTCTTTCTTTCTTTCTTTCTTTCTTTCTTTCTTTCTTTCTTTCTTTCTTTCTTTCTTTCTTTCTTTCTTTCTTTCTTTCTGTCTTTCTAATAAGAAATCACTCCAGCCTGCAACCACCTGTAAACTCTGCCATCTTGGCTTTGATATCTGCTTGTCCTGAAATGTCCACTCTAAAATGAGACCCAGTTCACAGCTAGGACCATAGCTCTGAATCGAACGCATGTGAAGTGCCTAAAGATTTCTCTTCTTTCTAATCAGCTAATCATGAGGGAATGTAGCTGAAATTGTACAGCCCTCGAACACACACGAGAGCCGCCCTCCAATCAGAAGGAAAATCAATGAATAAGTCATGCTGTGTCCTGACTCGAGTGTCTGCTGATCTCAGTCCTGTGTGCTCGTGTCACCGCGTCCTTCTGCGCTGCCTGTTTTATTCGATAAGATCGCTCGACTTCCAGATCAATAATTCAGCAGTGACCAAAGCGCTCCTATGAATCAAGCGCAGCATCGTTTACACTGGTGCCCTGAGCGCAGAGCTTTAATCCCCAGAGCACTGACTAGGACACAGCTTCACGTGGTATTTTACATGCAAAGTGCGTAGTTTGAATCGGAGAGCAGGTGTGGCTTTCTGATTCATCTCGACTGCTCTGTAATCTCCCTCCAGCATTTTACTGCTCATTATTACCAAGAGAGATAAAGGGAGTGATTGTGTCTGTAGCGAGGTCTGTGCTCGTCTGTCTGTCCATACTCCATAAGGCAGAGGGGAAACAATGGACACTTGTGTCCTGTTTGGCATGGCCTCGCTCACTTTTGTTCGTGCTCAGCTGGAGAATTCAGCCCAATTTGGGTAGTGGGGTCACTCAAACACAAATCTGCAAACATGAAAATGGAAATCAAAATGTCCTTTACTTCAATTTTTTGTTTAAACCTTTCATTTATATTGGTTTAACAGCAACACCAGAAGGATCTTGTAATACTCAGGGGGTCAGGCTTGCACCACTTTGGTTTCTGATTGTTGAATGTTTGTAGGATTTATTTGGTTTTATCTTTATAACCAGCAAATGAACTGATTTTTAGAATTTGGAATGAATCCAAACCGTGCCAAGATCACAACAAGGTCATATGGCTGAAACAATTTCTATTCAGTCTCTAACTTCCTGTTTGAAGAAGTGTTTATGATGGAGGCATCAGCTTCTAGTTCTACTTGTTCTTGTAATCATCATTAACATAATGAAACAAGGTGCAACTTTCCAATATGGTTAAATCTGTTAATTCAAGCAGTTATTCTGTTTCAAGCTTAACAATGGTGTAATAGTCTACACACTGGAATAACCAAGGCTGCTTGTGCTGGTGGAAACTAAAGAGCTGGCCCTGGTCATGTTTTTAAATGTGCTGTGGAAAAACACCCAGTATGAAGATTCTGATTTA
The DNA here is from genome assembly GCF_019097595.1 of Hemibagrus wyckioides. Lineage (NCBI taxonomy): Eukaryota > Metazoa > Chordata > Actinopteri > Siluriformes > Bagridae > Hemibagrus > Hemibagrus wyckioides. The sequence goes on along the minus strand of NC_080718.1, from coordinate 5,659,838 downwards.
ACCTCTCTCTCTCTCTCTCTCTCTCTCTCATTCCAGACCAGTGGGGAGAAAGTGAGTAAGCTGAGTTTGGTGGATTTGGCTGGAAGTGAGAGAGCAGCTAAGACCGGTGCGGCTGGTGAGAGACTGAAGGAAGGCAGCAACATTAATAAGTACATGCACTCTACTTTTTTCCATAACTCTCTTCCTTCCTTTTATGGCTACTTTCACATCACAGTATTGAAATAGAACAAATCTCTTTTTCTCTAAATGTCAAACAAATCTCATTTTCTCCAAAGAATGTTGGGGGGAAAAAAATGACTTGATTTTAGTACAATTTATTAAAATCTATTTCATTTAAGTATACAGGTGCAGAAGAGACGAACAGTACTGAGTGTGTTGGAAGGATGTGAGTCCTGGGATTTTCACAGGACAGCATTTCTGGTTAAAATAACTACTCCTGTGAGAAAATCTAATCTTGTTCTACAAACAAGAGCCAGACTTGGGTATAAGCTGGGTAAAAGGTGATCTTTAGAATATCCTTGTGGTATTACAAACAATCCAGTTTATCAGAAAAATGCCCTCCATATCTGCACTTTTAACTGGAAAAAGCTTATTAAAGATTATTATTAATTAAGAATTAAAGATTCCAATACGAATTGGAAAACTGTTTCATTGCTGTAGGAAAGGGTTCTACCCTGTGTTGTAGTCTATATTCTAGGTACTAATGAAGGACCTACACCTTTTTGATCAGATTGAACACTGCCACAACTCTAATGAGTCTTTAAATATCTGATATGAGGCCATGCTCATGTGTTTTATTTTAACGTGTCCTATTCCCAATGTCCTGCCTCAGTAACAGCTGAAATAGCTCTCTGTTTGGCCTTTTTTGGCTTCCTTTCATTCATCCTGACCCTGAATAGCTCCAGAGTGGATATGGTCAGTGATGAAAGCTTGTGCTGCTCAATTGCTAACACAGTGATGGATTCTCTTGCTGATGTGACATTTTTGAACCATTTAAGTTAAGAACGCCGGAGACGCTTGCTGCTATTTCAGCTGTTTTTATTGTGGTTTTTTTTTCTCCCTCGTTTTGTCATATGATTCAGTGTTCTGATTTTGTCCAGAGTTTCTGTGTAATCGTGTTATTGTGAATTTGTAAGTGGTTCTTGGATTTATTTGTAGCGGTGATGTGGCTGTTATCTCTGGCACTCCACACACGAGAAAAGGGCAAGCTTAAAAGATGTAGATTTTTAGGTGGTGAATAAATAGTGGGAAGAGCCCGGCTTTGCTCTGTGTATCAGGGAATGTGTGTGGGCACAGACAGATACTGTACCCTCTCTCTCTCTCTCTCTCTCTCTCTCACTCTCTCTCTCTCTCTCTCTCTCTAACTCACACACACTCTCTCTTTTTATGGTGCACTGGGCAGGTCTTTAACCACACTGGGGCTGGTGATCTCAGCGCTGGCTGACCAGGGTGCAGGAAAGAACAAGAGCAAGTTTGTGCCTTACAGAGATTCCGTGCTCACGTGGCTGCTTAAGGTAACTGATGCATCAAGAAAAATTTCCACAAAGTTTCCCAATTTCTTTCCTCAATAAACAATGAAGGGATTCCCTCAAAAATAAAAAAATGTCTACAATGCCCCGGAAATATAAGTTCTGGGACGCTGTAAAAATGAGCAAATTATATTTTTAAATTTACATTTTTAAGTCTGCTTAAATGATCCACAATGATCCACATTCCTCTAACTCCAGGACAGTTTAGGTGGAAACAGTCGGACCGCCATGGTGGCCACGGTGAGTCCGGCCGCCGATAACTACGATGAGACCCTGTCCACGCTGCGCTACGCCGACCGTGCCAAGAGCATCGTTAACCACGCTGTCGTGAATGAGGATCCCAACGCCAGGATCATCCGAGAGCTGAGGGAGGAGGTGGAGAAGCTCCGGGATCAGCTCACGCAAGCAGAGGTACACAATAAGCAAATATTTTAAAGGAGTAGTTTGTAATTTTTTTTTTTAAGATTTCAGGGCTGGAAAAATATAATAGATTCATAAGGCTTATTATTTATTTTTTTTGGAATATTAGTGTGACCTGTTTGTGATTACACTGTATTTGTGTGTGTGTCAGTCCATGAAGGCTCCAGAGCTGAAGGAGAGGCTGGAGGAGTCTGAGAAGTTGATCCAGGAGATGACGGTCACCTGGGAGGAGAAGCTAAGGAAGACGGAGGAAATTGCACAGGTAATCCTCACACACCTGTAGCAGCTTCCTCTTAAGTTCCTTTATATTTTTTACGGACTATAAAGTGATGACCTTGGTAAACTGAAATGATTCTTCTTCTGTTTAGGAGAGGCAGAAGCAGCTGGAGAGTCTGGGCATCTCCCTGCAGTCGTCAGGGATCCGTGTGGGAGATGATAAATGCTTCCTGGTCAACCTCAACGCTGACCCCGCCCTCAACGAGCTGCTGGTTTATTACTTAAAGGTACACACACACCCTGGATTTGTGTGCGAAACTTTGGCATATGATCACCATTTTTAATATCAATCTTTTTACCTGCTTTGACATGTATAATTGCATTATAACACTATAAAGCCTAAAGGAAGATAAATGCATTCCAGTGTGTTTACAGTTCATCTCATGCAGTCTGCTGTACAAACTATGAATATAATAATACTGTGACTGTTCAGTACTTCACTGGAATTTCTACCTTATTGGTTATTAAAATGGGTGGGGCTGATCGCTGATGAAGCTTGTGTAAGATCACAGGTGACCGCGGTCCTGATTCTTATAGCTTGTGCTGGTGTGTTTAGGTACAGAAAATAGAAGCAAAATACATAGTGCTTACTGCTAACTACTTTATCTAGATTAGCATGAACAGCCTACGTGACGGGCTAACACAGAATTATTCTTACTGAGCCTCACACAACATTAGCTAAGATTGTAGGTGGAATTAAAGAGACGCTAAATAGCATTAAACCTTAAACAGTGCACTCACTTCACCTGCCTGTATTAACTCCTCTTCTTCATAAAATGAAAGCACACACAGTTTGTGTGTGTATGTGAAGTGTATCAGGTTGATCTAATTCATGATCTGGTGTTTGGAGGTGCATTTAACAGAATTTTCAGGTTTCCTATCATGCGCACTGCATTCCCTGTCTTAAAGTCACATAAAATAGTGAGTTACTGATTAGTCAGTGTGTGTGTGTGGTGTGGTGTGGTGAGTCAGTAGCTTATCTGGGGTTGTTATTTGCAGGAACACACGATGGTGGGTTCAGCAGACTCGCAAGACATTCAGCTATGCGGCATGGGCATCCAGGCTGAGCACTGCGTCATCAACATCACCTCCGAGGGAGCGGTTTTCCTCAATCCGCACAAGAATTCCAGGTATTTCAGCGTTCAGGGAAAAATCTCTTCTTATAGCTGCAAATGGATTTTTAACCTAACTACACTAAATGATTTACAGAAACAAGGTCTGTAAGTTTCGACGGTGTGATGTTGACCTGTTGATGTGTTTTCATAGGACGTGTGTGAACGGATCTCCAGTCACGAGCCAGCAGCAGCTTCACCATGGTGACCGCATACTGTGGGGCAATAACCACTTTTTCAGGTCAGAGTCCTCACCGCTACAAAGGAACTCTACTGGTGATGTTTATTTCCTGTTTTATTTAGTTTAATGGTTGTATGCCCTTCAGGATAAACCTTCCAAAGCGCCGTCCACGTCCAGTGACCGAGGAGGAGGAAGGAGAGGGGGGTAATATGAAGAACAGCAACAGCAGCGAGCAGCTGGATGCAGACGGTGACACGGCCAGCGAAGTTTCCAGCGAAGTCAGCTTCAGCTATGAGTTCGCACAGACCGAGGTCATGATGAAGGCACTGGGGAGCAACGGTGAGTCTGAAACAAGAAATAATGCAGTGTGTCCGAACAAGAAAACATTTAAACCTTGCATTCTATGGTGAGCTTGTGTCCACTGTAGCCTCAGATTTCTGGTTTTACCTGACAGGAGCAGAACTTCTCAGATTGCACAAATGGGCAAGATGCTTTTCTGTTCATCACAGTTGTAAAGATTGGCTGTTTGGGTTATGATAACCTTCCTCTCAGAAACTAGCCTTCCTTTTAAATCTAGTGACTTACAATCAAGCCCAAGCACATAAATCTCTATCGTAAACAAGTCTGATGATCAATCATAGTAATTCTCTCTCTCTCTCTCTCTCTCTCTCTCTCTCTCAGACCCCATGCAGGCCGTGCTGCAGAGTCTGGAGCGACAGCACGAGGAGGAGAAACGCACAGCCCTGGAGCGGCAGCGGCTGATGTATGAGCAGGAGCTGCAGCAGCTGCGTAAGCGTCTCACCCCAGAACGGCAGAGCGCGCAGACCCAGCAGCACTACCGCAGCATGGAGAGACTCAGCCTGGGCGGGCCGTCGTCGTCATCTCGTCTGCGCCAGTGGAGTGAGGAACGGTAAAGTGTATAGCAAAGCATCTGTTATATTCAGAAACGTATTCCAGACTCAATTAGACAGTTGTTATATTATATTATTAGTCCTTATATCTTAATGTGTGACTATTTTTGATTTCTAAACCAAAGGTCATTAGCTATTATCCACTACAAGACTAGCAAGAGCAATTAAACAATGAAGCGTGCCTGAAGAATAGTAGTTGTAATTGATGTTGTGCTCAGGCTTTTGGAAAATGATTTGACTTTGAGGTCAGAGTTGAGAATTGACTAGGAATGGAGAGGAAGGACTCATACTGACATATTTGTCAATTCCGTCAATATCTGCAGGGAGGCGATGCTGACACGGAGTTTGCGGAAACTTCGGGAACAGATAGTAAAAGCCAACCTGCTGGTGCAAGAGGCAAGTTTCATCGCAGAGGAACTGGACAAGAAAACCGAGTACAGAGTCACTCTGCAGATCCCTGCTGCTAACCTCAACGCTAACAGGAAGGTAACTTCCCCCCTCAACCATGCTGAGTCTGCAGGAGTTAACTCTACCCTCACAATAGCAGGCATCACAGTGACAGATGATTTACTTCCTATGGATTTCCGGGGAATAAGACAAGGTGATATTAGAGCTGAGATCTCAGTTTACACACATTAGCTGTAGGTAAAGTTTCAAATCCGGTAATTCTAGTAAAGCTGGGGTTTTTGTTCTAGTTTAGGAAATTAGGAAATTTAAAGCATGCAGTTTTAGAGAGTGTTGTGTGTATAGTGTGTGTGACAGCCTGGGCAAACTTCTAGCATTCTAGATTCTTCTGATTCTAGCATTGTATAGTCCATAAATTGCCAAAAGTGGTAAGAGTGATAATTCACTTCACAAGAAACTGTTGTACATGACTGTTCTCGTGTCATTTTGGTGCATTAATGTTCATTCTTTCTGAAAACTGAGGTGTACATTACACAGAAAAAGCCAGTTTTACACAATTTTCTTTGTCCTTGCAGCGTGACGCTGTGCTGAGTGAACCTGCCATCCAGGTGAGGCGGAAAGGTAAAGGCAAGCAGATCTGGGCTTTGGAGAAGATGGAGAACAGACTGGTAGACATGAGGGAGCTCTATCAGGAGTGGAAGGACTATGACGAGGATAATCCTGTACGTCCTTTACAACGGCTAGTGGAATATCTTCTGTATCTCAGTGATGCCATTTAATCATCAGTCTCTGTTATATCTCACAGGTGATGCGTTCGTACTTCAAAAGAGCAGACCCCTTCTTTGACGAGCAAGTCAATCACAGTCTAATCGGAGTGGCTAATGTCTTCCTGTCCTGCCTGTTTTATGACGTAAAGCTGCAGTACGCCATTCCCATCATTAACCAGAAAGGAGAGGTGCGATGACACAAAGTGCACCGACACTCAACTAAATTATTATTATTATTTTATTATTATGATTAACAATGTCAGTTGTGTGTGTCCATGGTTCAGGTGGCAGGACGACTGCATGTGGAGGTCGTGCGTGTTGCCGGAGGTGTAGAAGACGGCATGGCTGGAGGGGAAGACGGGGAGAGCAGCCCTGAGGGAGATCCGCTCGAGCGCAAACTCGTCTGTATGGTAGGCGTTAAAGGAAAAGTTTGAAGTGAGATTCATTAGCCTCACAGATTCTCTCCAAAATCCCTGTAGCAAAATTCCGACTCTGGAAATTTATTGTCCCCTAACCAGATTAATTTATAAATATTCTGTTGATACTTTTACACAAGCAGTGAGATGAATATCCAATTAGTTTGAAAAAACGTGTGTCTTAGGCTCACTACTGGAAAGTTAGACTTACAGAAACTCACTATTGCATCTCCACTGATTGACTTTGTTTATTTAATGACCACTGTTAAAAAAAAACAATACAAAACAAATTAGACTAGTCATTATATTTATTAGTCTTTATATATTCTCTGCATTGCAAATGTTGAGGATGCAGAAGATAGGGATAGGTGGAGAGAGATGATACGTTGTGGTGACCCCTGAAGGGAAAAGCCGAAAGAAGAAGAAATTCTCTGCATGTCTGTGCAGTTTGTTTGTTAATTTTTTGCTCACAATGTGATTGTCTCTCTCTCTCCATTTCTGTTTATCTAACAGATTAAGATCCTGCAGGCTACGGGCCTTCCTCAGTACCTGTCCAACTTTGTCTTCTGTCAGTACTTGTTCTGGGACCAGGCCGAGCCCATCATCGTGGCTCCCGAGGTGGACCCGTCTGCCTCATCACCCAGCAGCAAAGACCCTCACTGCATGGTGGTGTTCGACAGCTGTAAGGTGCGAATCGGGCCACATCAATCAACAAACCCATCAGTGTGTTCTTTCATATCAAAAACATCACTAACAGGTCTGGCTTGAAAACGGAGAATCCCTCATGTGTAGATGATAATTGGATCCGTGTTGAAACTTGCTGCTGGATTTATGACGCAACATGGAGAAAAAAATGTTTATTCGGCAGCTTCAAAAACACCAGATAGTACTTAAGTACTTATAGTTATTTAAAGAGAAATGAAAGCAGCACAGTTGCAGGTTACAAGGTCCACTGAGGAACATTTTCAGGAAATTTTCTTCCAAATAAAGGAACCAGGCTGAAGTTCCTAGGCCATAGTTCCTAAAACCGGCTTAGGTACTTTCAGGTAAAAGGAAACGGTTTAGGTTTAGCTTACTTCAGTTTAGTTACTTTACTGAAAAGTCCCCTTTGGTCAAATGGCCGCTTACCATTTACACACCAAAAAACTCTTTGCAGCACACAATCAGTTAAAATAAAGTATGAAATTATGTTTCTAGAATATCTTCATGTGTAATGAATCTAAGCTAGACTGCAGATGCCAAATTTAGTTTATTGATATAAACCTGGGATTTGTGCAGTTACAGCAAATCAGAGCTGTGAATTGTACCACATTTGCCGTAATATCATGTTGCTGTACTTTTTTATGCCATGTGCTGACTAAACCATATCACCTTTTTCCCCTAGCTTTTATCCTGGACAGTTCTGCAATCCTTTAGGTTATATAACTTCTATGAAAATGTATGTATGTATATGTTTCTTATTGTGTGTGTGTGTGTGTGTGTGTGTGTGTGTGTGTTAGGAGCTGGCCGTAGCAGTAACGGAGGATTTCATCGAGTATCTAACGGAGGGAGCGTTGGCTATTGAGGTATATGGCCACAGGCAAGCTGATCCAGGCAGGAACCTGGCCCTGTGGGACCTCAGCATTATTCAGGCTAAGACTCGCACACTGCGTGACAGGTGAGCCACAAAGAAAAACACTTCCTCTGCTATAAAACAGACGGTACACAAACAGCCCACACAGAACAGAAGAGCAGCCTCGGATAAGTTTACACTCCAGTGATTCATATTTTGTTGCATTATTGAGCTTCTCTGGCTCTGTGCCACGTTTTCTTTGTGCCAACCATACAATACAGAGCAGCACAATGCATCTTTATTAGTCCACTTGAGTGCATCAGAGTGCGCGTGTGTCATGTACCCTCATTTCACCTTCTTCTCAGGTGGAGCGAAGTGACAAGAAAGCTGGAGCTATGGGTGCAGATCCTGGAACTGAACGAGAACGGAGAGTACATGCCTGTTGAAGTGGTGTCAGCTGGAGATGTTCGCACAGGGGGCATCTTTCAGCTGCGACAGGTGTGTTAACCACTGAACGTGTCATTTTAAAGTTTTTGAGATGTTTAAGAAAGATTTCTACATGTCCATCATCCTTAAAAGTGCCCAGAATTATGCAAATATCCAATTGCCATTTCTAATAGAATTCTGAATACTAGTAAAGTAGCTAGATAATTATTAAATACTGAATATCATATATTTTAAATGCTGTATTTAAGGAGTGGGGAAATGTTTAAACTTTCTCGATGTATTCCATGTAAAGGTGTATTATATTTGTTGGTGTGTGTGTGTGTGCATGCAGGGTCAGTCTCGGCGGGTGCAGGTGGAGGTGCGTTCGGTGCAGGACTCTGGCACTATGCCACTGATAGCCGAGATTATTCTGGGCGTGTCCATCGGGTGTGTGGAGATCAGACAGGCTTGCCCCGCTAAAGGCAATGACTCAGAACAGGTTAAAAACAAAACTTTATGTACTTCCAAGGAAAATTCCGTTTAATCATTTACCCGGGACTTTCAGTCCAAATGGCCGCTATTCCTTTATGAAGGCTTAATGAGTTGTTTTCTATTTTTACAGTCGGAAGGGGATGAAATGGACAGCTATCAGGTATGTCGGTTTGCACAAAAACTTTTATTGAGTCTGCTTCCTCTGGTGAGGTCAATAATTAACAGTTCGATCACAGGAGCGAGACCTTGAACGGCTGAGACACCAGTGGCTGGCCGCTCTCACTAAGAGACAGCAGTACCTGGACGAGCATCTGCAGAGTCTGGTCAGCAAAACAGGTAGTTCTCCCTGCTGCGCTCTCCTCCTGTAGGCTTGTTTGCTGAAAGATAATAAAATAGAAATAAGACACTCTGGAGAGAAAAATCAGGTTTCACCTTCAACTGCTCAGTTCATGTAATCGACAAAAAAAATGTAATCAGCGTTATAGCCAAGTTTGTGTTTGGCTTCTAAACAAGTGGATTTGTAATAAAGATCTAGAATTCCCTAAAATGAGGGAAAAAGGGCTTAGGATAAATGCCATATACAGTGGCTGTGTTTGTGTGTGTATGTATATGTGTGTGTGTGTATGTATATATATATATATATATATATATATATATATATATATATATATATATATATATATATATATATATATATATATATATATATATATATATAAAAAAATGTTGAACATTTCCTTTTGTGTTTATATATTCGATGAATCGGACAGATTTCTGCTGACAGAATGGCGATATTAAGGGAAAGTATTGTACAAGACAGACTGAAGAGACTAGGCTGATATTAGGCTGCATGTCTGATGTTAATCTGGTGAAACGTGATTCCTGCGTGTGATCAGATAAGTCCGAGGATGATGTGGAGCGTGAGGCTCAGCTGCTCGAGTGCCGGCTGACTCTGACCGAGGAGAGGAATGCGGTGATGGTGCCCTCTGCTGGCAGCGGCATTCCAGGAGCTCCTGCAGAGTGGTGAGGCTTTACTTGAGAGTTTTCTGTTATTATAATAATTGTCTGTCTGTACCGCTTATCCGATCTTATTAGAATAATTATTATTACTAATTATGAAACGTAATTCTCCCTAATGTAAATTTATAGTTATTTTATTTATCATAAACAATGAAATAATGAATTTCCTACATCGTTAACACCCTTTCTTTTGGGTTCAGAAGGTTAAGTAGTTTTTCATGATTTAAAATGATCTTTTTTTTTGGATACTGCCATGTTGATATTTTTGTCTGGGGCAGGGTACCAGTGCCTGGGATGGAAACTCACATTCCAGTCCTCTTCCTTGACCTGAGTGGTATGTTAACTCGAACGCTTATGAAATGCCTGAGCTTGAGTTGCTGTTTAAAAAAAAAAAAAAAAAAACATACAACTGATATTTTTCTTTCTTTTCATTTTCTTTTTGTCTCCAATATAGCTGATGATTTTAGCTCCCAAGAAAACCTGGAGAGCCCGGAAGCCGGTGGCTGGGATGCTCTACTGAGTAGCGAGGATGAAGACGACTTCTTTGATCTGCAGATCGTCAAGCACCATGATGGAGAGGTGAGGCATTAACATTCAGGTGATGTTGAAGTCTGTCTGATGGTCAACTCTCCTGTGGTCTGCACATTTGTCAAACTAAGTCACTGATATAACACTCAAATGAACAAGTACAGTGACGCACTTAACTTGATCTGACCAGAGCTTACCCTGATTGGTGCCGTTTTGCTGCAGGTGAAAGCCGAGGCCTCCTGGGACTCCACGGTTCATGAGTGTCCTCAGCTGAGTCGAGGCGGAGCTGCTGACCAGAGGGTCTACCTGATCATACGCACTGTAGTGCAGCTCAGCCACCCGGCAGAGATGCAGCTCGTCCTGCGCAAACGCATTTGCGTGAATCTCACTGGACGACAGGTTGAATCCTACTCTTCATTTTCTTCTTTTTAATATAAACTAAATATAAAGGCAACACTGTGACTTTTCCATCCACTGACTATATCTTAGTCGTAAAAGCTCTTAGTGTCACGTTTACAGTGTACAAAAGTGCAGAGAGCTAAAATCCCTCACGATTCTGAAGCTCACACCTAGAAAAGTGTGGTCACTTTTTTAGCTGAAATGTTTGTCTGTGGGTCTGCAGGGGTTTGCTCAGAACTTCCTAAAGAGAATGTCCACACGGAGCACCGTGCCTGGCTGTGGGGTGACCTTCGAGGTTGTGTCCAATATCCCAGGGGTAAGCAAGTGCAGACTAATGCTAGAGTTATACCCAAGATGGAAAAAGCTGAAAGGTTACTGCATTATGAACTTGCATTATGTTTATGCCACATACAACTGTGTTAATGTTCAGGATGCTCAGAGCTCTGAGGACAGGGAGATGCTCGCCCGCATGGCCGCCAATACAGAGGACCCCAAATCATCAGACAACGAGGCAGCCATAGAGAAATACCTGCGCAGCGTCCTGGCTGTGGAAAACATCCTCACACTGGATCGCCTGAGACAGGTGAATTACCTCTCAATTAAGGTTCATCAGCTGGATTTATCTAAATTGATTGTGTGTGATTTAGGAGTGTGGACTAGTGAACATTTTGTCCTCAAAGTTGATGTTAGAAGCAGGAAAAATGGACAAGTGTGAGGATTTGAGTGAGTTTGATGAAGGACCAAATTGTGATGTCTAGACCACTGGATCAGAGCATCTCCAAAACTGCAGCTCTTGTGGGGTGTTCCCGGTCTGCAGTGGTCAGTATCTATCAAAAGTGGTCCAAGGAAGGAACAGTGGTGAATGGGCGACAGGGTCATGGGCAGTCAAGGCTCATTGATGCACGTGGGGAGTGAAGGCTGGCCCGTGTGATCCGATCCAACAGACGAGCTACTGTTGCTCAAATTACTGAAGAATTTAATGCTGGTTCTGATAGAAAGGGGTCAGAATACACAGTGCAGGACGGGTCAGGGCTGTTTTAGCAGCAAAAGTTGGACCAACACAATACTAGGCAGGTGGTCATAATGTTATGCCTGATGAGTTTATGTGAGGAATTGATCCTGTTTGATGATGAATAATGCATAACCAGACATTTGTACATATCTGTGATGGTGAGTCTCAGTGTTGTTGAATGTGTGATGGTTTTGTGTTTTCAGGAGGTGGCAGTGAAGGAGCACTTGGCTGGTAAAGGAAAGGGGAGCAGGCGGAGTCTCAGCTCGCCCAGTGTGCACAGGGTAAGGACACTAGCGCTTGCTATAAACAAATATGTGCATTATGACATGTTCCAAAACATTTACGTGTATGACTTTTATCCTGACAGTTATCTGGGAGCAGACAGGATTTGTCTCTAAACTCGAGTCTGGAAGACAACAAGGTGAGCAAACTGTACTTCCTGTTTTCCTTTGTACGATTTGACCAGGTACAGTTCTAAAAGTCTAAAAGCACTGACTTTTTTGTGTGAGTGCAGAATCGATGGGAAAGTCAGCAGGACATCTTCCTGACAGCTCCGCAGTTCAGCCGCACACTTCCTCGGCCCACCAGAGACCCCACACCACCACCACCACCACAGAGCCGGAGCCCACCCCAAACCCAGGATCCAGAGCAAGGTAAACCGGCCATGCCCTTCTCCTCAGTGAAAGTGTCACTTCATCTCCATCTCAGACTCTTCCTCTACTTTAAAGCTTCTACTTTTCCTTAATCTAACATACACCACTGTATTAGATTGACTGTACACTGTGCTGTGGGCTTCTGGCACATGTCAATTACACAATATTTAATAGCAATGTGTCTACATAACGTCTAAATTTTATAAGATTTGTTTTAAATAGGCCACATCTTTCGTAAGCTGGATGTAACAGCGCTTTAATCTTATGTAGGCATACACTGAGGATAAATCAGTACTTTGGTGCTAAAGTAAAATGTATTGATGTATTTTTGTTGCATATTCATGATCTTTATAAATGATTCTAAAAGCAATCTCTAAAAAAAAATGTTTCTAGATTTTTAATAATGTGATTATAATATAGAGCTCTAAAAATGATTCACAAAATTTCCACACATAGGATCTGGCTAGTTTCTTTATCCCCAAACTTATAGCCCCCCCCCCCCCCCAAAAAAAAACCCAAATCGTGAGGCAGACAAAGTTTGAGCAGATGTGGTTAGAAGATGAGAAATGTTTGTGTTTTTATTGCGATAATGAGATTATGAATGTTTTTGAATATGTGACATAAATAAGCATTTTACTTTCTGTCGCCATAGGAACAGATTCTCACTATGACTTCCCATTTCCATATTTTTGTCGTGTCTACGTGGCCTTCAACTTCTCACACTCTTTTCCTGCCCGCCTCCATCACGCCTGTCCTTGTTTCCCTGTCACTGTCACCGCCTCTTCCTTCTCTGTGTTCCTTTTTCCTCCTCTTCCTCCTTCTCGGTCTGTTCCCCAACCTCCCCTCAGGCCTTTCAGGGCTCGCTGCTTCTTATCTCTCCCCAGTCAAGGCCCTTGTCCCTCAGATGCCCAAGCTGCTCAAATCCCTTTTCCCTGCTCGGGAAGACAAAAAGGACCTGCGTCCCTCTCCACAATTGCAACAGGTATGCAGTGATACTATAGATAACAAGTGTTAATATAATTGTAGATTCCGTGACAACAAAAAGATTTTAAAGGTGTAATAAGTCAATTGTTTGTCTATACTTCTAGCACGTGCCTCGTATTATGATGCAGAGCAGCAGCAGCCCAGATGAAAGCAGAGTTCGAGCAGAACCGGTAAGTTCCCCAACTCTAGATGGGAATAGTGTGTGTGATGAGCAGTGTTGAGTTATTCTTTAGTGTTATTCATGCCTTCTGTCAGCTGCCGGTGATGGGAAGGAGTCTTGGTTCTGAGAAACCCTCAGACAGCCCTGATGCATCCACCTCCTCTGTGCAGGACTCGCATGAGCTGCCCCTCAGCCCCATGAGTGAAGCCTCCAGTGGCTATTTCTCTACCAGTGTCTCTACTGCAACCCTCTCTGATGTCTCTGCTGCATCTGGAGACCTAACCCCGAGCCCCAACACCTATGATACATCTCGGCGGGTTGCAGACGAGTGCGAGGGTACTGCCATTCCTCCTGCAGAAACCGGGCTCAAATACATTGAGGAACCTCAGCAGAACCTGAAACTCAAAGACCTACAGCCCGCGCCTCGGAACGGCGTTCCCTGTTCTCATGCTGAAACAAAACTAGTAACCGTCCCTATTTTAGTATCTAAAGCTGCTACAGACCATGCTTTCTCCCTCCAGAGGGTCAAGCCCTCGAACCTCAAGTCGTTTAGCCCCATCCTGCCTGAGGAAGAGAAGGAAAAGGGAGAAAGAGTCAGGGCAGAGGGCAGCTCTGACAAAATGAGCAGAGATGCCGAACTTCCTCCCTGGCTCAGAGTCGGAGAAAACGTCATGGTTGCCAACAGTAAGTATGGCACAGTGCGTTACGTCGGGCACGTGGACTTCTCAGAGGGCATCTGGGTAGGAGTGGAGCTGGACACACCCACAGGTCAGTCATGCAGGGTGTCGAATTTAATTACACTAATAAGCTGATCTGTTTAACTGGATATCTGTAAAACGCACAACAGTATCAGCATTTGATGATTGTTTTCTGAATAGAGGTGGGTCCATTATGGCACAAATATCATCTCGCAATTCTTCAAGGCCACGTTACACAATATGTATAATGATTAGAGTTTATTATGTATGTTTAGAATCCATATATTATTTATTTTCTCAACATTGTAAAGGTTTAGCCCCAGAGCCTTTGTGCTAAAAAAGAATGCTGCTAGCTAACTGATCTGAAGTCAAACTTCTCCTCATAGTTGTGGTATATTTTGTCAAAGCCTGATGTCTCTGGTTCTTATAGAAGACCTTGTATGACTTTGTTTTGATGTCTTTTCCTCCTGCCAGGTAAAAACGATGGCTCCGTAGAGGGCCGTCAATATTTCCGCTGCAACCCCGGTTACGGAGTCCTTGTGCGGCCGGACCGGGTGAGTCGGCGCAACACGTCCAAGCGGTATGGGGAGAACCGGCGTAGCGGCGAGTTCCTACAGGTGAAGGCAGGTTCAGGCCTGACTAATCAGAAAGCAGAAAACCGCAAATCCTGGAGTAACTAAACACCGCTTCTTCCTGTACCACGACAAATTCGCATTCCTGCACTTATAACCCTGGTGCTCGGTTCTACACAGAGGAGCTACAGAGTTCCCTCGTTCTCACCTCTACACCAGCGCACCTGTTCACGTGACGAGTCGCATCTCAACACTGAATAAACTGTGCGAGTCCAAACTCCTATATATATCGAGAAACCCAGTTCTCTGGGGTCAAACGGTTTTTATCCTCTGAGTCCTTTTGTAGACTCGTGTTTTATGTCATTAGGCATGATTAATATTCTTCCCCTTTAGTCAATAATCTGTGCTGAAAATCCCGAATGTGCCTTTGTGATTTAGTTTTTTTTGTTTTTTTAAAGTCATCCCTTATTCCTCGAACACTAGCAAGAAAGCCTTCTGTCAGGGCGTGGTCTGATCTCAGGGATTGGTCAGAGATAGCGGTCGTGTCTGATGTAAGAGAAAGCAGGTTCTGCATCAAAAGATGCCAAAAGTGTAGTTTATGCATATATATGTGTATATATTTATATGTAAATATATATACATATAATGTTAGGTTTGTTCATTTGAGGGCCTATTCACACCAAACTCTTTATAATTTTTCTGAACTATTCTAGTTTTTAAAGCTTAATTTCTGTGGGATTTGGATGATTTTAGGCTCGTGTTAGAGCTGTATGAACCTTATTTTAAAAATAAAATGTTTCAGTGGGGAAAAGCATGTGAAGTGTTGCTTCACTAGATCATCTAATGATCTGCTAGATAGAACTTCACCTCCCCGTGACGGAGCAGGTGAGTGTTCCACTTTCATGCTGTATCGTGTTTAGTATGAATAGGCCTAAAGACAGGAAGTTGCATGTGGGAGAGTAAGAAAAAGAAGGAAGAAAATTCTGTAGCTCATACGGGGTGAAAGGCCACTACATACCTCAGAGCATGTAGCACGTTCTGATCCGAGCGATTTTAAGAGAATGGATCGGTTTAACTGGGAGACGAGGTTTTAACGTTGCACTGGAATTCACAAGGATAAACCTCCAGATAGGAATGGCACGTGACGGTCGGATGAAAGTGAGATCATTTCAGTGATTTATAAAGTTAAGTCTTCCATGAGGGGCTTTGAATTTAGTGAAGATGCCGCATAAGGTGGTACGAGGACGGTCCGGTTCCTGGCAGTGCCTGAGGCTACACTATATTCATTTGCGTAAAGCGAATAAGAGGAACGAAAGTCATTCCAAGAGAAAGTATTAAACGTTTTGCATCATTACGCAGTCGGAGATGCACATACTTCAGTATGAAGGAGCATGAATGAGTTCTTGCACATGGGAGCAGACCAGAATGATGGGTTATACCATTGCATTTTAATCCTCACCCTGCGTTCACACCATCACACGACAAGTGGATCTCTGTGTGGTCCAGCATCCAGAAGCAGTAGTAGCTATATACACAGCTTTTAAAGTTAACTACAGAAACACAGATTAAAATAATCAGTGTTTGATTTTACGTTACATTCGCGCCAGCAGTTTGGCTGTCTAACTAGCTGTACTAGCAATTTATCCAACGATCTCTGTCATTTCCTTCCAAGCATTCAGAACGTCTCTATATGCATTTATAAAGAGATTGTGTGATAAGGTTTAGTTTTTCGCTCCTTCTTGACCAGCAGGCAGTAAACAGGAACAGTGGACCACATGGCGCTCCGAGGAATCTCGGCTTTAGCGTAAAACTGAACTGAACATCTGGCTTTGTCGCTCGTTCGTGTGAACGCAGGGTTAAAGTCCTTAATGTGATTTCTGAAATCGAATGCAATATTGATTTTATTAAAGTATATTTTAATGATCATAGATAGCTGTGGATTTTTTTGCTATCAAAGTTTTCAATTTAGGAATCCCTTTTAATTAAAACATTGCACATTTGATTTAGCTTAGATGTGGGCCCACCCAGTGGGGGTCTTCTTCTTCTTCTTCTTCTTCTTCTTCTTGTTTTCTAGAGAGTTCAAATCTAACTGAGGTGCTGAAATAAAAAGCCATCATCTTTTTAACTCACAAGTGTCCCCAGGAAGCAGGGAAGATTTCCTTCAAGTAGTATTTATTTTCCTGATTTTATTCTTCAATAACTTCAGAGTCTAACTAATAGAACTGTTTGGTGGAATTAGTGTGTGCGCGTGTGTGTGTGTGTGTGTGTGTGCGCGCCTTCATTAGACATGGCTTCTTCATCTCGTCATTGCACAAGTCTTGGGGAATATTATCACTGAAACGTATCTGTCGCATCGTGTCCGTGTGCCTTGTGCAGCAAAATATTTGAAAAATTACGCACAAGTAGCTCAGAACAGCACTGCTCTGATCTGACCGGCAGATGTGCACAGATGTCGGTCAGAGAGACGAGTACGGAGGTTATAAGATGGGGAAATAAATCCTGATTTTAGGAATTTCAAATACAGAAAAAAATCTTGCATATTTACTTTGTCACCGTGTGTTTACACCTTCCCATACCTTCCCACACCTTCCCATACCTTCCCATACCTTCCCATACCTTCCCACACCTTCCCACACCTTCCCATACCTTCCCACACCTTCCCACACCTTCCCATACCTTCCCACACCTTCCCACACCTTCCCATACCTTCCCACACCTTCCCATACCTTCCCATACCTTCCCACACCTTCCCACACCTTCCCATACCTTCCCACACCTTCCCACACCTTCCCATACCTTCCCACACCTTCACATATTACACAAGTTTCAACTCGTAGAACATTTTGTCCAAGCCCCGCCCTCTCCGGAAATCAATAGCCACCTGCTTGGCCCCGCCCCTCACAATGTTAATGAGTTGTGTGTTTTGCACGAGTAGCATGATCATTGAGTCTGTTGTGATTTTGTGATTCTGAAAGCTGAACATTTGATAAAATTACAATCTCATTGATTTATTACGTAGACGAGATCGTTTCTGTGCTGTGTGTGATCTACATGTCTCTCTCTCTGTCTGTCTGTGTGTCTCTCCCTCTCTGAACACCGGGGTTGTCTTGATAAGTATTACACATTTAACAGAGCTCAGATTAAAATCCTTAATCATTTCAGTGACGCTTTTTATATCCAGTGTTGTAAACATGGCTGGTGTTGAGTGGTGGTGGTGATGATGATGGTCAGTCATTGCCAGCGAAGCTGCACAGCTTATTCGGTGTCACGGCCAGCAACAAAGTCTTATCAGTGTGAGAAATTATTCTCATTAACGACGCTCGTCTAAACCCCACCTACAGGATGACGGCAAACTCACATGCCATCTTCATCAACTGGAGAGAAAAATATTCCTCCTTCCATCAATCTCACATCAGAGCGTTTGTGTCTGAGCTGACCATCACTCTGCCTGTCACAAGTCCATCGCTAGAGGATCATTTTAACGCTAAAGTTAAATTTAGGATTTAACACTGAAGTGCAATTTACCAATTATCGTCAATTTCCTGTTTATTGTCTCATAACCTGGAGCTTTTTTTTTTTCTTCCTCAAACCTGACTCTGATCCTCAGCAATATTCAAAATCCAAGCCACCACAAAGTGTCCTTTCAGCTCCGTTCCAGCTGGACCGTTCCGGTGACTCCCACACGGCTCTGTTTAAACCCCGCCCCCCTGCCTGATGAAAATGGTTTCTCTTGTTTGTTCTCGCCTCACTTTCTTCTCTGCAGAGCTTCAACCTGCCGCTTCCACTGGCACACGCTCATCAACTGCTTCCTGTGTGTGTGTGTGTGTGTGTGTGTGTGTGTGCGTGTGTGTGCTTTCTGAGACTCCAATCTGTGCACAAGTTTGGGATTAATTTAATTATTTGTAATTTGATGCTGATATCCAAAGAGTAATCATGTACAATAATTCATTTATAATTTCTTTTATATCGACTGTACAGTAATCTCTGTGGAAAGAAAAAATAAAAACGACTGATTTATCAAAACAACTGTCTTTATTCATCACTTCTTCCCCTCTCTCTCTCTCTCTCTCTCTCTCCTTCTTCTTCTCTAACTTCTCTAACCTTTTTAAATGATTTACTTCTCTTACCTTTTGTCACTTCTTTCTTTATTTCCCTTGCCTTCTTTTTCCATTCTTTCTCTGTATTATTTCTCTGATATTTCTCTTTTTAAATATTTTCTTTTTTCTTCCTCTAACATTTTAATCCCTTTTATTTTGTCTCTTCGTTTACTC
Organism: Hemibagrus wyckioides; assembly: GCF_019097595.1. NCBI lineage: Eukaryota > Metazoa > Chordata > Actinopteri > Siluriformes > Bagridae > Hemibagrus > Hemibagrus wyckioides. The sequence continues at coordinate 5,641,054 of NC_080718.1, read as the reverse complement.
CAAACTTTATTTCCTCCTGTATTTTTTCTTTTCTTTCACTTTCTGACCTCCTTCCTCTCTGTAAGCGTTCTCCATCCTCTTCCTCACACCTGACCTCAGGATCACTGACCAGAGGAGAGGACAGTGTATGTCCCTTTCTCCCTCCTCCTCTTTCTGTTTTCTTTCCTCTGAAATGTGGTTCTTCTGTATTTTAGAATTTTTTTTTTTCACTTTCGTTCAGCTCCTGCTTCCTTTTTCTATTTCTATACCTCTAACGTTTTCACATGATCGTTGTCTCTCGTCTTCTCTCCTTCCTTTATTTTTTTGTTTTCTCTTTCGCTCTTCCTCGCATTCCATCACTTATCTTTCTTCTCTCCTTCCATTTTCCCTCCTGTCTTTATTTTGGATCTGTCTTTTCTATGTTGTCCTTTCACACTATTTATTATGTTTTATTCCATGTTTCCATTTCCCCCATTCAATTCACTCCTCCTTTTATTTGTCATTTCTTTCTTTCATTTTTCTTCCATCTGCCTCATTTGCTAGTTCCCATAAGTCCCAGATTTCAGGTTCTGGAGCTCTCTCTCTCTCTGTCTCTCTCTTACTGTCTCTGTCTGTTTCTTTTTCCTTCTCTCTATCTGTCTCTCAGTCTTTTTCCCCTCCCTCTTTCTTTTTCTCTTTACCTCTGACTCTCTCTCTCTGTTTCTCGCCCCCCCCATCTCTCTTTCTTTCTCTCAGTCTGTCTCTCTTGGTCTCTCTATCTCTCTTTGTCTGTCTCTCACTCACACTTGTGTTCTCTCTCTCTCCCATTCAGTGAGCTGTTGATTAGAAGAAAACACCGCAGCACTTCGGAGCTCGTCATTGATTTAGACTTTATTCTCTAGAAGATACAGTACTAAAATAAACACAGGTTTAAAAAAAAAGGTCTTAAAAAAGTCATAAAGCATACATATATACTACATATTCATTACTGAACAGTCTACTGTCCAAAAAAAGGCACTAAATTCTGAAATAGGAGTTACAGGATTTAACTATCTGCAGTTTGATACAACAGTATTTGCGTCATATAATATTTATAGATTTATATATATTTTAATATATTCACATATTAAACACGGACAGACCGACGGGACACTCGAGCTCCTGATTTCCCGTGGAACAGAAACGGACGCCTGCTCGTCCACCCTGATCGCAGGATTTGGGTTGGGGTTTCCAGTTCCGTCTGGGTTCCTCTCCGGACATCACGGAAGAGTGGAGTGTGAACTAAACACAAAAACCACTAGACCTTTTTGACTGATCAGGAATAAAGGGATAACTTATCAGAGGTCAGATCCGGGTCAGACTTCAGCTGACCAGCGCTTGTCATGAAATAAATACTAAGTGCAGCGAAAGATCAGCTGAAGCTGACACAGACACACACACACACACAAAGGAAAGTGAACACTGAGCACTGATCGCTGGGAAAATTAAAGATTGTCAAATGCCGTTTTCTCGTTTCAGATTTGAACTCTAAAATGAACTACTTGAATTGAGGGTCTAAAAACTTTAGGGAGCTTTTCTTTTACTCCACAGGCAATGAGAAAACACTACACACTTACAGCAGGAGCGAAATAATCTCCTGAAATCCAGGATTCTGTCAAATAAACCTCAGCATGTCTCGTTTAGCCCTAACTGCTGAACTTTTCACATTTTATTCACGTTTTTAATGTTAATTTCTTTCAACTTTGGGAATATTCGAGTTCATTCAGTCTCGTTTTAAACGCTTAACCGAACGATGCCCCTTCACACGTTCACACCATCCCTTGATCAGCCAAAAACGTCACTTTATGGTCTTTTCATTCCTTAAGTCCACTCCGGTTCCTGATGTCCGGCTAAAACTTTTCCAATCCGTCTAAACGGAGACACCGACGTTAAATTGTTCTAATGGACTGTTATTTCCACACTCTCTGTACACACACTGAACATTCTCCTGCGATCATCATCCGGTCCAAGCGCTGAGCGATGAATCTACAGAGTCAGGCCCTGATTTACTGAAAGCTTTGCGTGTGTATTTAAATAAAAAAAAAAAAAATAATAAAAGCATGTTGCGGCTTTAAAATGAATTGAATAGCAAGTGTTGTTCGGTTAGCACCTAGAATGTGAGTTATTCAACCTGAAAGCCACAAGCAGATGAACAGGGTGTTAAATGGACACAACCGGACAGCATGTATTACATTCGCAGAATTATATCTTATATATGCATCTTTCTGGAAACTCTATCTTCTCCCTTCCACATACAGACACCCAGGACTGCCTAGTGTCGTCGTGATTGACAGGAGAGAGACAGTAAGCCCCTCCCACTCGTAGAGAACACGGATTAAAGGTATATAGTGACCTGAATATACGTCTAATTTGCGTCAATCGTTTGTAGTGTTGAACGGATATATATATATATATATATATATATATATGTGCGTAGTTTTGTACCTCTGAAACCACGCCCACTTTTATGTAAATCAGGGCCTAGAGTTAAACCCGACACTCTGCAGAGTTCAGTGCAGCACCCTGATACAGAATACTATGAGGTTACACATGGTACGATTAACAGCATTTGTCCGATTGCTTTTAAAGCAGCCTCAAGACGTGTAGCAGACCCTGGGCGAGTGATGGTGATGGTGATGAAGACATGATCATTGATAAGGCTCGTGTGATCTCAGGACTATTGAGGAGAGTCGAGTTTACAGGCAGCTGGACGGCGAGAGGCCACAACATCCAGCCAGGAGGTGATGAGCATCAGTATTTTACTTACAGAGGAGGAGACGGGGAGAGAGAGCGAAAGAGAGAGAAAGAGAGAGAGAGAGAGAAGAAGAGCAGGTAAACCATGTGAGGGAGTGACTCAGCCTTAAAAGGTGCATAAAAAGGTGCAAATCATCGAATGTGGTTCCTTCTGCTTTTCAGGCTTGTGTTAAAATATTTCTGGCCTGAAAATTAGCCCCGCCTCCAACATTCTTTTAGGGAAAAGGCGGGGCTAATAAAGGGGGCTAATAAAGGTTTCGATAAAGGGGGTGGAGTCAGTGCCGGGCAAATGAGAAATACGTCACTGCAACTGTAATGCAATCTGTAGCCACCAGAGGGCGCTGACAATAATAAACCGAACAGTTGAAGGAGCTGACCGGTAACTAACTTGTGATTTTAATAACCCATTTCGACCAATTAGTGCATTTCTACTTCACAGAACCTCTTTAAATATTACAATAAAGCGCTTTAGAAGGAAAGTCGACTCGGCTTTTTACCTTTTCCCAAATAGACAGCTTTGTTTGTTTATAAAGGCCTGAGGAATTGAACTAGCATGACTATCATGCATTTAAGAGTGTCAGTTTCCCACGAAGCTTTCACAGGAAGGAGGTTTACACAGCTTATATGTATTAACAGGATTAATTATATGCTTAATTTTCCCATAAATATTACATTCAGTTTTGACTATATGCTTAAAATTGCACTGAGTCGCAAAACTAGCGAGTTTTAAAGTCACGTGGCTTGACACCTCCTCACCCCAGCACCGTCTCCTCCTTTGGCAGATACAGTGTGTAAATGCGATGTTGTGTGAGAGAGTGTGTGTGTGTGTGTGTTTGTGGAAGAGTCCTCAGTCGTCATCGAGCACCTCAGCCTTGACGTCGTTGCCGCCCCTGCCCTGCTGCGACAGCGCCAGGATGGAGTGATTGACCGCCGCCATCTCCACCGCCAGGCTGATGGGGTCCTGATGCTCGCTCGCTCCCGTACTCTCGTCCTGGTGGGGGAGGGGCGACAAGACCAGGACACAGCCGTCAGTCTGAAGCCAATCAGCTCGATGCCCCGCCCCCACTGCTTGAGCCCAGCCCCGCCCCCATGGGATGCTCCAACCAACCAGAGAGCAAAGTTGGTACCTACAAATGCAAGAGTGGCCTTTTAGGGCGTTTTTTTCTTTTTCCACTGCACTTTTAAAGACAGGAAGCGGCCCAAACAGGAACCAACAGAACTTTAGAAAAGGGACAGGGGTTCTTGGTCATTCTGGACGTCAATCACAGAGCAGAGCTTCTTTGTGACATTGTTTAATCCGACATGCTAACAGCTTGGATTTAATTGTCTGATTAGTCGCTTTATCCAATCCTTTATTGTCCGAGCTCAAAATCCGAGGTTTCAAAGATTCTGGTACCATGTGCAGTGGAAAAAGTCACACTTCATCCATCATGAGGCCTTGAAAGCTCTAAAAGCTCCAGAGCTACATGGCAGTAATGTAGTGTCAGTAAAGCCTAAAAACCAAACCAGTCTAAAACCAAAGCCTCTGGCCACTGCTCTCTTATCACAAAACAATTCAAGAATTTGACCTTTAAAGTCGATGTTAAATCTAAAGACAGCTGGACAGTGGAGGCTGAAAAAGTTGGATCCTTACCGTCCCTAACCCTGGCTCAGCGCCCGGCTCGTTAAAGTCATTGCCGTCGATCTCGTCGCTGTTGGAGTGACCGCCTGGACTCTGCACGTCGAGCCCATGAGTCTCCAGGATTGCTGCTTCTTCGAAAAAAAACACAGCTTGCCATAACATATCAGAGGTCAGAGTGGACTCGCACGACGTCCAAGTGCACGTTTTATATCAATAACAAAAACACTGACCAGCTTTTCCCTACTACATAAACTAATGCATTGCCTTTTAAGGTAAAAAAAGGAGGCAGGGCTTATTAAAATTAAATAAATAACACCAGTCAAATCCACTTTTCTTAGGTATCTTAAAAATAATATATTTACTAATCTGAATCCTCCCCTTCAAGCAATTAAAGAAGGAATTCAAAATAATTAAATAATAATGAAGTAATATTTGCATTAAAAGAAGTTTCTATGCTGAGAGATTTTCTGTAAACCCCCACAGGGCTTCAACGTTACCTATATTGGCTCGTCTCTTTATCTCCTTTCGCCGGTTCGCAAACCAGTTGTACACTTTCAGAGACGTGACCCGCTCTAGATCAGAGAGCTTCTTCCCTAAACATGAAAACATTGCAGAGGTTCAGAAACGAACGGCTTTGGTCCGCATTTAGAGACACTGATAGGTGTCGCCTCACCTGGCTTTTGTATCACAGCATTACAGGCGTTGGCGATTTCCTCCCGCTTGGCCTCATCAGGATACTGGTTGTCGTTAAAGTAACTAAAGCAGCAGAATAATAATAATAATTATCACAATAATAATCATCATTATAAAAAATATGACAGGTGCAGTGAGTACTTGACATCATTCCCTGAGGTGAAACACCTGATTTGAGTCGTTAGCTAATTAATTAGGCTTTGAATTAGTCCAATCAGGAGTGTTACAGCAGAGAAACTCTCTGACTCTCACCTCTCCATGACAGCGAGACACTCTTTCCTCCAGGTGAAGCGACTGCCTCGGCGCAGACGGAAGCTCCCAGGGCTGCAGTTGATGGGCGGAGCGCTCTGGTGCCACTCTACGATGTCCTCCAGCGCCATGGGGGCGGGTCTCATGGCCAGAGTGGCCCCTGGGACGGGAAAAGCGACCGTGTTTCAGCTGTACAGCTCTCTGATCTCAGGTGAGCTTGTGTGGTTCTAAGGGTCTACAGGTGTATAGGACATACTGGTTGCTCTGGAATCATCTCCACCCTCACACTGTGGACATTCGTCTACTTTTACACTTGTTTTGCAAATGTGTTTTTGTTGGGGTGGGGGTGGGGGTGGGGGGTAGCTGGGGGTTCTCTAGGCTCTGCCCCTAATTGACCAAAGTTGGAATTATTTCATTAAATTTATATCTTTTGGGGGTCTGTATGGGTGGAGTCTGGCATTACCGGGCGTGGTTTTCTCCAACTGGTACCAGCGGTAGAAGGCTCTCTTCTTCTGCTCGCTCAGATCCGAACCCTGCTGCAGGAGCCAGTGGGAGATCCGACTCTGACTGATGCCTGTACAGCGCAACACAACACAGACGCCATTTTATCAAGCGTGGACGTTCTGACCAATATCTTGGCCTCTATGTGGAACTCATTTTTTAACTGATAAATGTTGCAGGGAGTGGCACAGAGAGGTGAGTGAACCTGTGACTTGAGCGACAACGGCTTGTGAAATTCTCCGGCTCCCTAAGAAGGCTTTGATCTCCTCTTTGATTATATTACTGTCCTTTCTAAAAACAGAGAAAGATGTCAAAGGTAGATGACCAAAATGCAATCTGGAATAATAGTAGTAATAATGTAATGTAATTTATTCTGAACTGAATGATGGTAGTGACCTCATGAGCTCTTCCACACGGTCATCGATGTCCACTTCCTCCTCAGCGGGCTCGAAGCCGAAGGCCCGAGCGGGTACTGCGTACTGACTGGGTGAAAGCTTCCCGTTGCTGACAGGCGCCAAGCCGTCACGGCCATTCTGAGCCGCCGGCGCCACCACGCCCATTGGCACGGTGATGGTGGGGGGTGGAGAGGTGTCATAGCTGGTCGGAGATGGGGACGGAGTTCCGCCGTGGAACACGGTCTGAGTGGCCACAGAGGCGGATGAAGACGAAGTAGGAGCGGTGCTGGACTGAGCGGCGGAACTGGAGCTACCGTGGCTGCTGACACCTCCTCCTCCTCCTCCTCTCGTCCCTCCAGCGTAGGAGTGGCGCGGGCCAAACTTCTGCACATGCTCGCGCTCCAGACGTTCCAACGTGTCCAGCGCGTGCAGGATCTCCTGCTTGGTCATGCCGCTCCCGCGCAGCCGCTGCAGCAAATCGATCTGCTCGATGGTAAAGCGAGGCTCGTCGGTGTAATGTGACATTCTGACCGAACACAAGGAGAGAGAGAGAGAGAGAGAGAGAGAGAGAGAGAGAGAGAGCAATGGAAATGAAGCATGGCGATGAATTACTATCCCTGATGTGCTAAAAACATACACAATGACACATCCGAGCAGTCTCGTCATACGCCCGTTGCTAAGCAACCAGGAAATACGGCCGCTGAGCATCAAGAGAGCAAATGAGCAAGGCTATCAATTCAGCTGGCCAGAACTCACGTATTTTACAGATCTGAACTCAGACGTGAATCAAGGTGATGGGGCTCATCTGGGGGAAAAAAACCTTTAAAGAAAACAGGAATCCTCTTGTCCAGTTCCAAAAGAAAGTCAGGAATTCAGTTTAAAAGGATATAAATCGGTCTGTTCATAAACACCAAGATCTTTTGGCGGACGTTGGCTGGTAATAAAAGCACAAAGCCGTGCGAGTGTTTGCGCTGGCTGGATTATTCTTTTCCGTCTGGTATCCGTTAGCAAAACAAATTCCTGATTGGAAATTCATGGAATATTATATGACTTTGTTCCATATGGAACACACATTGCATTGGCACTCGAAGGCATTAGTGCAAATGTGTGTGTGTGTGTGTGTGTGTTCCTGTATTTAGTCATTTGTGAGGACCAGATGGCAAGATGATTATAGAAATGTGTGATGATTTTGAGATTAGTTATTTTGTTCTGGTACATATTAAGAGAACGTGTGGCTTTTGTTTAAAAACAAAAAGAAAAGGAAAGCTCCAAGCACTTTTTGTGGAGGTTCTTTAAGGTTTAGCTACATTCCTATACCGTCAGTGGAATATAAAAGTGTGTGTGTGTGTGTGTGTGTAGCAGGCTGAGCTCAGCATTGAGAGAATTATTCTCAGATAAAATTCCAGCTCTGAGGCTCTTTTGTTAAAACTAGCTCAGCTATCTTGGACGGAATTCTTTCCCCCTTGGTGGTTTTTCCTTAAATTTATCTCCTCCCTCCCGGGCGCATGCTTCAGCTCGGCCTCTGCGCTGCGTAAAGGCCATTTAAAAATCCTGCAGGAATGCATGTATTATCCTTGCTTTCACCTCACAGAGCCTCCATATTTCACTGCACACGCTGGAGAATAAGAGCAGCAGCGACACTGAGCTTTACGTTCACAACACACACACACCCCAAGTCCTTATGTCTTTCTGTAACTCATGATTTAGGAATTAACTCAGATCTTCTGCAGATGTTCTGTAGCGTTAAATTTAATTACGGGAGCCATCCAAATGAAAACCTTCATTTCTTTTGCACTGTTTATTAAAGCAGGCGTCACAAAAGTGGACGCTTTTTCTACATAAATCATTTCTTTCTTTTAACCAGAGGCCGGATTCTTACAGGGAAAAAAATTCAATTTAATTCTAATTTATGCCTCACTTTATCTCACCCTTGTGAATAGAAACAGATAAAAACTATGGCTGTTCTTTAATAAATAACAAAATGCTGTTAGAAAATTGACCCTGATGACCAAAAAAAGAACGTGTCATTATCGGAAAATCAGTAACAGGAAGTCAGCCTTAACTCTTAACTCTTGTCTACTTCCTTATATGGTATTCAGGGGCATTTCATTTTCAATGCAAATCCACTCTAATTAAAATGCAGCACTGATTTTGAATGAAGGAATGATTTTTCTGAGCGAGAGATATTTGGTGCAAATGAATCCATCAGAGAGGAATTTTTATTACAGCTTTGCTTATGTTGGTTGTACCTGGATGCTGCTAGTAATGGACTCCAACTTTATACAACTGGTTTAATAGAGGAGGAAGTAAGCGGAATAGGTGAGTGTGTGTGTGCTTTTAAAGACAGTGTGAACTGCAGACTCTGCGAAAGGAAGCATGTGGTGCTCAGTGCTCGCAGAAGTGAACTGCTCTCGCACATCACAGGCTCGTGTCCCAAATCCCAGCACCTTGAGCTCGTGTTTATCGCCTGTTCTCACTGATACGGCTCTGTGCTCTCTGTTAAAGGTAGTGTTTATGATTCTTGGTGTCTAGGTGCTGTACTTGGTATCTCCTGTTGATATTTTGCAGTTCTCTCATTAATCCTGAAATACGTCCAGTTTAGTATCTGATGCTACCTCGGATCAGACGGTGGCATCTGAGAAATGACTTTTTATGAGTACATGCATAAATCATCACATGAGCAGCGTCTGACTGATCCCCGTCACCGATATATTGGTATCAATATCAGGTATTTGATCCATGCTCGATTCCAGAATCAGTCTTAACGCATCCCTGATTGAAGATCAGCATCTTGTACGACTCAGATGCAATCAACAATTCCTCCTCAAACGCACACATTCACACACCCAGGCTGCGTCCCAAACACCACACTGCACCCTTCAAGTGCACTCCACGTCCAGTGGGCTCGGGAATCCAGGGTTTATTTAGGATTCAGCACAGGACGCAGAACCGCACTCGGACCTGATCATGGACCTCAGAGTTAAAACCTGGTGAAAGCACCTCCCGCATGGTGGACTGATCAGGATCAACTAATCCTGATATCTGCCGAGTTTAGCGGCGGGGTTAGACAGATCTGTAATGTGTCCATGCAATAATAATAATAATAATAATAATAATAATAATAATAATCACAGCTCCTCGCGCACGCATGCACGCAGTGTTTATGTCCCGTTTCTCTGCACCCTGGTGGGTTGGTGGTTTTCAGATCACACCAGAAGAAGAAGAGAAAGAGGAAATCACGGGTGCATGCAGTGTTGTTCCTGCAGCTCCAGGATCGCACAGAGGATCTGCTCTTACCTTCAGCTGGGCCTCCGTCCACCATAACATTTAATTTATTTAGCAGTAATTTTGGTCCCGGAACAAAACGCGTCGTTAAAGTCCCTGTGTCACCAAACACAGCGCGACATGTCCGTCAGCCTCCCTCCGAGTCTCTCTCTCCCTCTCTCTACCCTCCTCTTCAATCATCAAACCCGCAGCTCACAGCAAAATATCATTTGCCTTTGTGTGACTGACAGAAGCCATATTGATATGAACAGTAGAGCTGCGCGCGGGGTATCATGGGAGATGTAGTTCCGCCCGGAAATCCTGGACTACAAGCAGACGCATGCATGGGCAGACAGACAGATAGATGAGCATCTTTGCATGCTCTTTTGTGTGTGTGTTTCCTAAAATTGCGACACATTTATTTATTTGTATTTAAAAATGTATTATTATTATTATTATTATTATTATTATTATTATTATACAATAAATATTTAGTAGTGTTTTGTGATATAACTCTGAAAGAGATGTTTTTCCTGTTTCTTACTCTCTGAATCTATTCACTAACAAGACTGGGATTTTTGAGTTAAGTATAATGTAGTGTAGAGTAGTGTAGTTGTGTGGGTGTAAACGGACACACTGGCGCCCTCTAGTGTCTTCTCGTGTTATTATCACTCCTGTCCTGCATAATTTGTTATTTCTTACTAAGTAATTAATTATGAGTAGGTAATTAATAAAAATTAAGTATACAGAACAAATCTCAGTAACTATTACATCACTGATAGCACACACACACACACACACACCAATCAGGTATAACATTGTGAGCAGTGACCGGTGGAGTGAATAAGACTGATGATCTCCTCATCATGGTACCTGTTAGTGGGTGGGATATATTAGGCAGCAAGTCAACATTTTGTCCTCAAAGTTGATGTTTAGAAGCAGGAAAAATGGAGTAGAAAAAGCTAGACCACTGGATCAGAGCGGCAACAATAGGCACGTGAGCATCAGAACTGGACCACGGAGCAATGAAAGACGGTGGCCTGGTCTGATGAATCACGTTTTCTTTTGCATCCATGTGGATGGCTGGGTGTGTGTGCGTCTCTTACCTGGGGAACACATGGCACCAGGATGCACTATGGGAAGAAGGCGAAGCCGGTGGAGGCAGTGTCCTGCTTTGGTCAATGTTCTGCTGGGAAACCTTGGGTCCTGCCATCCATGTGAATGTTACTTTTACATGTACCACCTACCTAAGCATTGCTGCAGACCTTTCATGGAAACGGTATTCCCTGATGGCTGTGGCCTCTTTCAGCAGGATAATGCACCGTGCCACAAAGCAGAAATGGTTCAGGAATGGTTTGAACCCAACAACCAGTTTGAGGTGTTGACCCAGCCTCCAAATTCCAATCCAATCCAGCATCTGTGGGACGTGCTGGACAAACACGTCTGATCCATGGAGGCCCTACCTCACAATTTAGAGGACTTGGGTTTTTGGGTTTTAGGGTTTTAGGGTTTTAGAGGATTTAGGATCTGCTGCTAACATCTTGGTACCAGATAAAATGCGATAAATTTTAGGTTGCTCTGGATAAGGTCTGTCACATGCTGGAAATGTAAATATGACATACACAGTGGGAGTATGAGTATCTAAATTCTAGATTTAAATTATTATTTTTTGACAAATAGTTATTTGTTCTATTATAAATAAATAGGCATTAATAGAATAACTGAATAAAATGTATTGTTTACTAGTGTGTGTGTTCTTTGACAGTTTTGACCATGTGGCCAACATTTCCACTCAGAAAACACTCACTCCCTTTCAGTAAACACTTTATTCTGGTCAGGGTCCCGGTGGATCCGAGGAATCTGTCTGGAATGCTGTGTGTGAGATGGGAATACACACTGGCAATTCCACACACTGGACGAGACACCAGTCCATTACAGATGAGGTGAACTATACTTTTTTTATCTCCTTTTTCCCTTTGTACAGCTTTTATGGACTAAAGAAATAAATACATGAATTAAAATAAAATAAAATGAAAGTTTAATCTCTTTTTGAGTATTAAAAGCACACGCTCGCTCGTCTGGTCAGCTTTGGATTGGAAGTCAGCAGATTTTTTCATCATGACAAGCAGCTGGACAATGAATGCAGTTTGTGCAGATGATGATTAATTACAGCTAAAAGCTCTAATGCAGTATAATAACACACATATGATTGCTATTTAAATAAAACCTGTCTACACACACACACACACACACACACACACACGGTTTCAGACGTCTCAGTGGGATGAGATTCTACATTTCATTTCTTTTCCTTCCCAGAGGGTCAGGGTGATGCTCTGTAACCTGTTATATATATTAACTTTCTTTTTCTTTCTTTCTTTCTTTCTTTCTTTCTTTCTTTCTTTCTTTCTTTCTTTCTTTCTTTCTTTCCTTCCATTCATCCATCCATGCAATCCATCCATCCATCCATTTATGTGATCCATTCATCCATCCATCCATCCATGTGATTTCATCCATCCATCCATCCATCATCCATCCATGTGATCCATTAATCCATCCATGTGATCCATACATGTGATCCATCCATCCATCTATGTAATCCATCCATCCATCCATCCATCCATCCATGTGATCCATCCATCTATCCATGTGATCCATTAATCCATCCATCCATTCATGTGATTCATCCATCCATCCATCCATGTGATCCATCCATCCATCTATGTGATCAATCCATCCATCCATCCATGTGATCCATCCATCTATCCATCCATCCATGTGATCCATCCATCCATCTATGTGATCCATCCATCCATCCATCCATCCATCCATGTGATCCATCCATCCATGTGATCAATCCATCCATCCATCCATCCATCCATTTGATCAATCCATCAAATGGATCCATCCATCCATCCATCCCTCCATACATCCATGTGATCCATCCATCCATCCATCCATCCATCCATCCATCCATCCATCCATCCGTCCATGTGATCCATCTATCCACCCATCCATCCATGATTAAGCTAAAAGAGTAAAATACTGTTTGGTCCTTTATGTCTGAGAGTGTAGCGTCCGTATGCGTGTGTTTCAGCTACAAAATGTACCTTTAAAAAACCTAAAATCATTTTAAAGCATGAAAATAAAACAAGAGTTCCACATGAGCAGCGAGGAAGAGTCTAGCTAGCAGTTGCTTCAGTATCAACTATGTGGCACATTTTCCTGTAAAGTTTCTTATATTTTATTAGATGTTTATATATTAATTGCAGAATATTTTAATGGAAAAAGTAAACAGCATGATTTCCTAAGATCACCTTTTCTAACTGTGTTATCATTTAATTTTTAACGTGTGTATGTAGATGAACTCTGTGAGAAATCGATGAGAACTTGTCTGTAACCGCAGCAGCTGTACTGGAGGCAGGAGGAATAATTGCAGATTATTGATTTCAAATAAATCAGCTGTAAAGAGCTGTGTCTCAAATGGTGTACCGTTCTCCGTACACTGAAGTGCTGAGGACGTGGTACTGATTTGTGTAGATATACTGAAAACTGTTCTACACAGAAAACTGCCACAGATTTATACTCCAACATACCCAGATTCCCACTGCGACATGCACTGGGTTTTTGTTTCCGCTCTAGTCCTTTCTCTGCTCCTGTCCTGTCACTGGCTTGTTACCTGATTATGTCCACCTGTTTTTTGTTAGTTCATGATTACATTGTCCATGTTTCATTTCATTACAAAGCTTTATCTTGAAATCATGTGTGTGTGTGTGTTAGGTCACGGTGTTTTTGCCAGACGTCATCTTTTAATGGCATTCCAATACACAAGAACAAAAAAAAGAGTTAACATATCCCTAAAAATTCTTCTTTATTCTCTCCAAAAATGGTCAGTTAATGAATTGCCACCGAGAACACTTGTTTTCTGAGTTTTTGGACTTTCTGGTTCTGACCTGGCTTACCTGTGCTATTAACTACAATAATGTTTCTAGAACTCTTTCTGAATTTATATGGTTTGAATTTTGCTCCTGAATTGCATACAAACTTTATTGATATTAGTGTTCTCTGTCTACTCCCCTTCTTGGTCTTGCTTACCAAGCGCAAAAACATTGTACACTTGATTTTCAGGTACTTCCACATCTGACGGCAAGCACACTAATCTAACCTTAAGTATGCAGAGTACACCATTTGAGATCCAAGTTTCAGCAAAGCATGCACTCTGATATTAAAATAGCTTCATCTGGATAAATTAGCTGAACTAGACTCCAAAAATATCATGTAGCCTACTTTACAGAGAAGACGCGATTTTTATATCTAAACAACTTTCTGATTCAGCAAAGAGTTCATCAAGTTTAGAGATATCTTCTAAAGCACTCCTGAGCTTATGTACCACTTTAGGAGACATAGAGAGCAAGATAGAAGCAGCAGTATACTTGTAGATACAGAGCTGAGCAAATGGGTACAGGATGGATGGCCTTAGACTTCTTTGGGTTGTTTTGTGGAGATTTATCTGTCTACACTTGTCTCAGCTAGTCTGTTGTTCATGATTCCCAGAGCTCCGACTCCTCCAGAGAATTCATCGTGCCGGTTGACGGAGCCGGGCGGTCGAGGGTATCCGTTGGCCGTCTCGGACAGCTGTTTCTGCATGATGGCCAAGTTGACCTTATTAGCAGCCAGAAAGTCTCTCATGGAGATCATCTCCCCAGACATCCTGCGGCCGTCCGTTTCGCTCTCATTAACGGCGTCCGTGTCTATGGAGATGTTCCGGACTCTGGTACGGAAGTGGCCGGGCATTATAGCGTTCCTTCCCGGACGCAGGTTCCTTCCCGGGCAGTGGCGGCATGGTATCTCGAGCTTCTTCAGAAGCCAGTTGAGAACCTGCTTGATGACGATGGATATGACATTGAAGAGTGAGTAGATGCAACAAGCCCCCATGAGGATGAAGATAAAGTTGCCCAGGCTGTAGAGAGTCTGGTTGTCGTAGGCAGCGCGCTGGCCGCTCACCATGTCCCCGAATCCTATAGTGCTGAACGCTACGAAGCAGAAGTACAGAGAGTCCAGATAACCCCAGCCCTCCATCGAGGAATACATTGCAGAGGCGCAGCACGATATAATGACGGCTGCCACGCAGAGAATGAGCATCACGCAGTACACAGACGGCTTCCATCCTGCCAGACTGTCCTCGCCGTGCTGCCTCGCGTGGCCCGCCTCATGCCTGCTGTCGTGAGGCAGTACGCCTTTCCTCCGATGTTGGGCTTCGTGGCATGACTTCAGCACAAATGCAAGCACGGTTATAATTCTCTCCAAAAACAGGTTGAAAAACAGGATGGTGGCAGCACAGCCGATCAGTCCGTAAAAAATCAGGAAGATTTTTCCACCCACCGTGGCCGGCGTGGTCATCCCAAACCCTGCGTACAACAGAGGAAGAAGAAGACTTAGTTCATAGATGTCTCTTTAGCGATAAGACTCTTTATTGCCATGAGGAACATTTGATTCAGTTTCAGCACTAATCATTATTCTACTCCTTTGGACAGTAAAATGATCAGTTTTTTACAATTTTAAAATAGATAAATATACCAAAGCAGTCTATAGAGCAATGCTATAGAAGAACTGTTCAGTATTTGGGCTCTTTAGGCATTTAATTTTGGTTAAACTGAATATTTACACCCTACAAAGCAAGATTTATGATGGAAGAACCATACATAAAGGTTTCCGTCAGAGGCATCACACAACATTTTGACACTGTTTAAGAGTTTTAAAAATCTATGAAAATTACAGAAATGCAATCAGTGTTCATAATCCTTTACACTCTGTATGTTAATATACAATATATTAGTAATAACATATGATGGAATGTAAATACACACCAGATCAAAGTCACTGTAACTAATATGATCATAAGTTAGGGAAATTAAGACATTAATACACAAACAGCGAAACCCTATGAGACATTATCATGCACACTAACGGCTAATTCAATGTTGTAATGATTCATTCTAATCTCTGTGAACTGCTTATAACCACGTCTCGCTCACACAGTGTGTATATGAAGCCTTCAAACTGCTTTTCAATATAATTTGCCATAATACTCTCAAGAGCATTTAGACTTATACGTTTAATAAAGTGTATACACATGCAGTATAATCACTCATATTATAGCAGAGAAAAGCCTCAAGAGTCCGGATTAAACAGGACTGAAGTGCCCTGTGTTCTACCATGTGCATTATTTTCAATAATTACAGGCTAAATAATGAAGTGAACTGAGAAGTGAGCAAAATATCCAGAGACCATTTAACTCCCACGCTATTTCTGTAGCTGTAGCTTCTGCTTGTCACATTGATGTATAATAATTTTTGACCTGGTAATGTTGATATATCTTCATGCACAGTTATTACATTATTACCGTTTCGAGTAAAGATATAGGCCCAACGGTACACTACATGATGCTTTCTAGGTAAAAAGTACATGTACAAAGTGTGCATACTTGATGGAACCACTCCAGCGACAAGGGAATGGTGCAGTACCTTTTTGTGCAGATGGACCATCATAAACATCAACTCCGGATTATCCCCCACAATAAAGATAAACTCAATTCTGATGCCTTAGACTTACCGATAGTGGACACAACAGTACCCACAAAGTAGAAAGCTCCTTGGAAATCCCAGCGAGCCCTGGGTCGGTCCACACGGATGCCAGCCCCGGTGGCCTCTTCGTAGGCTCTGAGGAACCCCTCGAGCTCCTTGCGGCTGACGTTGTGCTTGCGGCTGAAGAGGTCGAAGCTGCGCGCCCAGCGGCCCTTGGCCTGCTCCTCCTCCGGCCGCTCGAGCGCGGAGAACACGGCGGCGCCGCACACCAGGTAAAACAGGATGAGGAGCGCCAGCATGGCGAAGCGCGCCGTGTCCTCGCTTGCAGAGCCCAGACCCAAACAGCAGCACGAGCCTCGACATGCCATCATGTTCCCACAGAGAACAGAACAATGCACCGCATCTTAAACTGTCCCCGAGTCCGTGCGCAAACACCCCAAACCTCCTGCTCACACATCGCCGTCCGACTTTTGCCAAACAAAAGTGTTTTATTAACCTATGAAAGAGAAAGCGCCAGAGTTCCCATTCAGATACGCACCGGAAAGTTCCACATCCTCTTCAGTCATAATGCGCTCTCTGAACATCTTCCATACAACAAAAATCCTCCTAAACAAATCACACTCACAGTAAAATGTATTTCTATAAAATAAACACTATAAAAAAAAGCTTCCTGATACCTCTCATGCCCACAATCACATCGCTTCTGGTTTTCTTTTGCAATAACAAATGCATTTCACTGAATAAAAGTGTCACAGGTGGTGTCTACTATCCGAATGCATCCTCCTGACATCAAGGTTGGTGTGTATCTTCAAACAAAAATGTGTTTCGAAGCACATCAAATTGTCTTCGCAGGATCTTCACGCAGAGCTTTCTCATTAGATCAGGATGAAGGCTGTGCGTTCATCACCACACGCGGCTCAGTCTGTGCAAGAAAACGCAGTCCGATCACGCGTTAAAGTCTGCAGAGTTTCTTCTCAGGTTTCAATCACAACGAAATAGAAGAAAAGGAGAAAAAGAAGAAAAAGAAGAAAATTTTTACATATCCAGGGACGTGTTTAAAACTACATAAAATATATGCCACAGAATGAAACTCATCACGCCTTTATCATCGCCTGTCCACGCGCGTCTTCCTCACTCCGAGAAAATTCATTTTTAGAGACATGTAATCCAGTCGTGTCCTCCTTAGACACAGTCTGTATTTGCGATCAAATGCATTTAAGTGCAAAAGGTAAAAAACCAAAAACATTTCTCAGAGCCACAGAAGTGTCATACTGATATTAAGGACGCACCGCGTAAATTTACAAAGGAAACGCGCCAGAGTCACGGGATTCGCGCGCAAAAGACTGGAATGATCTCTGTAATGAGACTTTGATGATGATTTTATATGAGCAATAAAGACAAACCCATTTCACAAAAAACAAGAAGAAGAAGAAGAAGAAGAAGAAGAAGAAACAAACGCACTGCAGACGTGAAGACGGTGTGTTTCTTCCATGTAATGGCAGCAAATCTCCACGGAGCTTCAGGATTTTAAAGCGTTACTGATGTTGGTGCGCACAAGTTTTTATGATGGCACCGCACCCGCGAGAGAGAGAGAGAGAGAGAGAGCGAGATGATGATGATGATAATGCTGGAGGCGGGATCTTTCTTAATAACCCTGAAACTTTGTTGATCAAAAATATTTGGACACAGTAATATTAAATAATAATAACACAAAGTGATATGCTGAATCAGTTGTGTTTCAGCTCCAGACTGTTTGTCATCTAGATTTCGCTCTCAGTGATGTAAGAGCATTGCGTAAGGCATAGTGACCGAAAGTCCCCGCGACCCCCCCCCCCCCCACGGAGCATCGCAAATGGAATGATCCGCTTTCCAGAACAACGTCAATTACTGCGCGAGCGGCGGCGCGTAAAACAATTCAAAACTCTGACCGCTTGGGATTTACTCCCCGCTAATTTGACTAATTTGGGTTAATTGTCCAGTTTTAAAGTACATTTCTCAAAAAGATGGTGTTTGGAAAATGTGTTGCTTAATGACCTGGGATGCGGACCTGAAAGGGAACAGGCACGACGCTACTGTACATCAAGGTAAGTTTTCTGGAAGTTTCCACTGCACGTGACGGGGAAAAATAGTCTGAGGTAAAAAAATAAATCGGTTTCTGAGCACATTTTACTGTCATTTATAAATGAGTTGAATCTCAGAAAATGATATTTGGGTATAACTATTTGGAATTCTTATCAATTTCCAATAGCCTTTTAAATTAAAACTATACTTTAGCTTGATAGCTAGCGTTAGCCTGCTGACAGCAGACAACAAAGTGCATCAGATCTGAGGGAAAAATGTGAGTGAAGCTGGCTTCATAATGAACTAAAATAATATATATATATATATATATATATATATATATATATATATATATATATATATAAAAGTTTTCACAGTGACACTAGCCAATTATTTCACTAGCCTGTGATCTCATGTATGTGGAAGAGGGTAGATAGCGCTTTCCAGCTAGTGTGTTACACTGCCCTGTGGGGCAGCAGGAGCAGCAGTTTGACCTGTCATTTCACGGGTCTCAATAGAACGTGTTAGCCACGTGTTAGTCCTCACTCTAGCTATTTTGTAAATAAATTGTCCAAGATGAAAATTCTCTCTCTCTCTCTCTCTCTCTCTCTCTCTCTCTCTCCCTCTCTCTCTCTCTCTCTCTCTGACACTCTAACTCGGACAGACATGTTGTTCTGAATACAGTCTAGTGCCCGCACAAAGAGTCAGTGAAGTTTTCTACTGAATGTAATTATGTTTTCAATGTTCCATTGTATTGTTTACATAAGAGCATTTCTCAGCCTCAGAGTGACCCCTGATGTCCGCTGTATTATCTCAAAAATGTCAAGCGTCTGGGAATGGATGCTGGATGTAAGATAGGAATAATTCATAGACTTACTTAACTACAATAATCTGTAAATAAAGCTATAGCACAATGTGACATTTAGCATTTTCAGTACGTCTGTACAGGTCAGGCCCAGTCGTGGATTACTTCCTGTTTGCTGCAGCCTTTGTTCATTGTACCTCTTCATATTGTTGACCATCCTTGTGGTGACACTCCCGCAGTGTGTTTCTGCTCCTCGGTGTCCTTTTTCTTTCTTAAGAAAGCACTGAACAGTTGATTTTGACACATCTAATGGTCAGTCGATTTAGTTTGCTATTCCAGCCCTCATAATGATCTCCTTTAGTGGAGTTGATGCTTTTTTCGATCCTTGTGAGAGATAAAAACAGACTCCGGATGTAAAGAAGACAGAGATACGACCATGGACCTTTCATTAGCCCTTTTGTGAGTTAATTGATGATACGGTGCTGCACTAAGGAGTCATGTAGATGATTGTATGGTCCTTGTCAGATGATAGTCAGGGTAATAATAAACAACAGAGCAGTGTTGTTGCTGATTGTGTTGACAGGAAGATAGGGTATGGCTGTGAGATATGGTGATACATATTGGAGGTCGATAAAAAAATATCTGATGATGGATATTTTCCTTTATCCTCTACATCATCACTATAAAAAACACAACTTTTAGGCAGCAGTAAAGCCAGAGCTATCATCTACTAAGCAAAACAAACATGGAGGAACATCGCACAGAGCCAAACTCTACACAGCTTACCTGACAAGACGCTGAAAAGAATCTATTATTTAATTCTTCTATTTATTTAAAGTTTTTCTTGTTCCCATTTCTGACAGTGCTGTTCAATGTCACTTCCACATAAAAGCTGAAAAGGAAAAAAAGTGCCTTTCATGGTTGTTTAGTGCACAACATTTAGTGCACAAAAAACATCCATAAATGCACAGAATTATTGTGTGTTATAAGATTTTCCCCAGCCCCTGGGTGGGGTTTTGGCAGAATTGTTTGAAAGAAGGGCAGAGTTTGGTGGACAGGGGTGGGGTTTGGGTTTATAGGGATAATGGGGTCTATGTAAATGGGCTGTAAATGGGGTGGGGTTTGTCTGTTTGTGCTGATATGTGCAGGGTTTGGCTGTTTGGCTTGACAGATGTCGTCTGGTTTAGATAAGCATTTTCCATGATGCTAGGTTGGTAGATCCAATCAGCTGGAGTACGAAATCCAAACCACTAAATCTGAACAGTTTATACCCCGAATCACAGCCTGAGACATTCACTGTGTGTGTCATCGGGAGCTTGATGTGGAGAGAAGTACAGAAAAATAAAAATAAAACAGTCTGCCATATTCTGACATGTTTTCGTGTCTAAACAATTTTTGTCCACTTGATTTATTCTTTAAGAGTGGACTTGTGTTTCATGTTGAGTCCTGTTCCTGTAATCACACCAAAACGTAGTGCACACTTCAGGGTTTTCTCTGATTAACAGCAGTTTAATCAGTTGTGTATTTCAACAATATGCGTGTTTTACCATCACATCTGCAGTTATTTGCACCAACAGCTTGGTACATTTGGTTAAAAGTGAAATGGAAGGTACTTCCTGTTCCTAGTTAGGAAAGAGAGGATATGATGTTTGTAGAAAACGACAAAACACAGGTTATGACTTGCTTTTCTGAAATTATTAGCATTATTATTTATGCAGGGGCAGCATGGTGGCTTAGTGGTTATCACTGTTGCCTCGCAGCAAGAAGGTCCGGCGGGGGCCTTTCTGTGTGGAGTTTGCACATTCTCCCCGTGTCTGCGTGGGTTTACTCTGGATACTCTGGTTTCCTCCCACAGTCCAAAAAACATGTCCATTAGGTTGATTGGTAATTCTAAATTGCCCATAGGAGTGAGCCCCTGCCTTTTGCCCAATGTGTGCTGCAGCCCGTGACCCTAATTAGGAATAAAGTGGGTATAGAAAATGGATGGATGGATTATTTATGCACTCCAGAAACAGTGAACTAAACACAGTCAGAGGTTTTTTTTTAATTCTTTATTACAGTTTTCTTTTGCTGTCAAGGAAATTAGGAAAAAATGGGTAATCAAGTGTTCCATCAAATCTTTGTAGTTAAGGATCATCATCCAGTCCCCAAACGAGTGTTTTATTAAAGATGAGTGCTCTTGTGTGGTGAAGCAGTTGCCATTAGGATGTGAGTTTCTGCAAGTGTCTGACGTTTTTATTCAAATAAACATTTCTCATTTCACTTAGACCTACTTCTTGGCATTAATACAAATGCATTACAATACAAATTCTTTTGGTTGCCATAGTGGACATGGCACAGGTCATGTAATCCAGCAGGTACAATGTTGCCAGTGTGATAGATTTTACTCTCCGAACTAATTTCACTAATTTAACTAACTCTCCAATCTCATTTCAAATCGAATCATTGGAATTGAATGTAATCAGTTTAAATTCTCTACAGGAATATTTCTGCTGCAGTGGGAACTAACAGTGAATCATCTCTCTCCACCTATCCCTATCGTCTGCATCCTCAACACTTTCACCCACTAGCTTCATATCCTCATTTATTACATCCATATACCTCCTCTTTGGCCTTCCTCTTTGCCTCCTGCCTGGCAGCTCCATGTCCAACATTCTCCTACTGATATACTCACTCTCCCTCCTCTGGACATGTCCAAACCATCTTAATCTGTCCTCCCTAACTTTGTCCCCCAAACGTCCAACATGAGCTGTCCCTCTGATGTACTCGTTCCTAATCCTGTCCAACCGTGTCCCTCCCAAAGAGAACCTCAACATCTTCAGCTCTGCTACCCTCCAGCTCTGACTCCTGTCTCTTCCTCAGTCTCTAAACCATACAGCATGGCCGGTCTCACCACTGTCTTGTACACCAGCCTAATGTTTAGATTATGTTCATAAAATGAATAAATGAGTATACTGAGACATTATGGGAGCGTTGATTGGTGTGGTAGTTAAATGTGTCCCTGGATGCAAACGGTTTGATCAATCAGCCGACTATTAAAACAATACATTTATAAAATAAGAACAAACTTGAACTACACAGTCACTGTTCGGTCTGTTCTCGGCCATTTTCTGACCTAGACATCATTTGGTGTTTAATTTAAACAGAACGGAGACGTGACATGCTAAATGGCTCGTATGACATGACAGAATCACAGCAAAAAATAACTGTTGGCGTATGAAATAAACAGTCTAAAAGTTGGCAACCTTTTCTAAGGTCAGACCGACTGGGAAACACGATAGGTCCCGGCCATTCGGTCGTCCTCCGCTGACAATGTTTAGAAATAACCGAAATAGTCAGAGATCAATACGGAATGACCTTTTTAGGATGAAAGACAGAATTCCGTCAAATCCTAAAACGGTATCAGTAAATGTCACAAATGTCCGTGTAGGCTCTGAGCGACATCCATAATTCATTCTGCTTTCTCAAGTGCTGTGTACTCTACTCCTTTTTTTCTGGTAATGTATGCAGATCTGAGATGTACTTGTGTCAAACAAAAGGAAAAAAAAGCTGTGAGAGATCAAGCCGTGATGGAAATTTACGACACTGTTGCTAGGCAACATATTAATTTCCGCATTAAGCCGATGAATAAACACTAATCAGTTCCCTAAATGAAAAAGTTTTAAATATATAGGGCTTATACACGTATAAGAATCCACGTTAATGCAAGGAATATAAGAAAGCATATGACAAGCATAAAGTGAGACTCAGAATCGCACCTGAATTCTGTGTTGGATTTTCCTTACCTGTGTCATCTTTCGTTTATTGTTTCTCTCTGTTTTCCTTCTGCAGACAGATTGCTCACTTATGTTACACTGCAAACACACACACACACACACTGGAAAGTGCTCTCACTATGAGATGTGAAATGATTACACTTAAACGGTGCCCAAACTGATTGGGTAAGGTCGAGATGAAAACTAATTCGCAGGCCCTCAGTTTGGAGCTGGAACGTAATTACTGATGTCTCATTGCATGCAGGTGCCATTCAGACAAAAAAAACACGCCGCTTCTCTGAAAACAGCAATTTGTCTCAAGAGGACCCATTCGGCTATTTGCATCAGTCTGTGGTAAAAGTGTGGAGAGTGTGTGTGGGGGGGTTTATCATCAAGACAATGTGGATTACACGTGCTGAAATACTATTCCTAAATAAAAACACAACAAGCTCCAGAGTCTCGGCACATTTTACGATTATCTTTATTACCGAACCATTTCAATATCAAAAATGTTCACAGTCTGTTTTTTTTCCCCTTTAATTATTATTATCAGCACCATGTTTACTGTAGAGTAAAGGTAAGAGAGTCCAGGTAATAATACAGTAATAAACAGCGGGTACTTCCTCTCCTCGTTTGGCCCTTTGTATCCGAGCGGCGATGGGAAAAGGGTTTCAGGATGGGACCCATATGTTACCGTGAGTGTCTGGTGCTTGTGTGTATGGAATGTTCCAGATCCACGGCTGATCTAAAGAGACAGACAGATATACATCTATGAGCGCAGACGTTCTGTAGAAATGTCCTTTGAAAAGTGAACATGATGCTACAGACAAGCAAATCTGCATAGTTAATATTCATTGTTATGTCAAGATCGATGATACATCAGAATATAATAAATATCAGAAACTATTTAAAACTATTTAAATCCAGTCAGGGAACGTTAAAAATTGTTTATGGATTTTATTACCATAAACATCACCAATTAGGGAGTTTACATTTACATTTCAGGCATTTAGCAGACACCCTTATTCAGAGCGACTTTCTCATTTTTATATACTTGAGCAGTTGAGGGTTAAGAGCTTTGCTCAGGGGCCCAACAGTGGCAGCTTTGGTGGATCTAGGATTCGAACTCACAACCTTCCGATCAGTTATCCAACGCCTAAACCACTAATCTTCCACATCCCTACTGGGGATGGGGAGTGGCAAAGAAAAGCAAGGAAGTGTGTGGGTGAACAAAAAAGGATTAACAGTGATTAGTACGGTGGCTGAGAACTGAAAAAACAACATAACATATAATAACAAATCAGAAAACAAAATTACAAATCCAAAAACACAGAGACAATTCAGACAAAGCTGAAAAGCTAGGTATAGTTCGCAAATGGAATTCTTCCCTCTGATTGGACGAGACATCTGTCACTCAAGATATATAAGAAGTCCAGCAGTATTTACAGCAGTAGAAAGTGGATTGGTGTGTGTATGAACACAGCTCTGCTCTTATAGCGCTCCTTACATCCTTTAATCTGGAATAGTTTGCTCTTCCGAACATTCTTGGTGTGTTTTTAGAGATCGCAAACTAATCTTTACGCCATGATACGCTATCAGTATATCCAACATCACGCCATATGAACATCCTTCCTCACAGTAGCGCTGAATGAACTCCATTCTCTTACAAAGATAAATATATATTCTTGTTATTTTTTAAAAAACATTTAAGATGGTTTAAAGTGAAGACAGAACTCCACACATGTACAAGAAATAAAATTAGATACACAATTTCATACTTTCTGTTTATCCTGAGTCTCGTCCGTCAGATGTCTCGTTCAATCAGTGGGAAGAATTCCATTCAACAAACTATTCCTACCTTTTTTATATTTGTCTGAATTGTGTTTTCGGATGTGTTATTTTGTTTTGCACTTCTCAACCACTGTAGATTGGTCATTAGATGGCAATGGTGAACAGTGGTCAGTCATTGCTTAACAATGGTGATCATGGTGATCAGTGATTGGTTGTTAGGAACAATGGTGATCAGTGATTGGTTGTTAGGAACAATCAAGTCACAAACATTTAATTTAACAGCAGCTAAACCTGTTAACATATGAGCTAGCATACTAACCAGCTAGTGTGTAAGGATGGCAGAACATTTTAAGTTTAAAGTGTAGAGATGGTACTCTGTGATTGACAATAGATCTGGAATGATTAAAAAACAATTTATTATATAATGTTAATAATGTCATTTCTGAAAGCCAGAGCTCCAAGAGAACAGGTCTAAGGAACCGGTGACATGCCTTGTCATGTTGACTTAATAGTGAAGGTTTAGATTTCCAGAAAAGGAGGATCTAGGCTGAGCACCGGGGTGTCCATGGCAACCAGCAGACACAGTCAGATTAAACCATAAAAACAAAGGCAGCAGTTGAGGATAAGACCGCCATAAACACATTAAAAAAAACCCCAGCGGAGATTCTAAGTTACTCTTCATCACAAGCTAAACATTATAGTGCTTTTTACGCTGTGTAAAGATCATAAAGGATGAGAAAACTGAAGAAAAAAAGATTCCCAATAAAATTCCCTACATGCTCGCATACAGTTGGATGCATCGTTATTAATAAAGCTGAACCGCTGATTACTGAGCGCTGCGGACGCCTCGGTGCTCAATTAGTCTGATATATTCGCATCCAGGTCGAAACATCACTGAAGAGAGAAACGATGCTTTCAGAGGAAGCAGAATGATGCTTATCACCAGCATTACGGCTTGCCTGAGGACATTACTGCTGAATTCAATTATCTAAATGATCAACAACAGTGCAATCCTCCACAATATGAAAATGTTTTCATCAATCTGCCAGGAAACATTTAGTGACTTGAACAAAGATATACTGTATATATAACAGGAATATCACATGTAAAAATATTAAACAATATAAGTCAGAAACAATCACGACAAACTATCTATGAATTACTTGTGCCACAATATTTCAATGTTACTCTACACTCTGTTGCTCCTCTGACTGAGAGTGCAGAGTGTGTGTGTGTGTTTGTGTGTGTGTGTAAAAAGTGTAGTACTTGGGAAAGCTCCTGTGGCGTTTTAGAGGCCAATTAAATCATGTCTTCCTCATCATTGACGTAAGGTGCAAATAGAGAACAGTGGGGGCAGAGAGAGAGAGATGGGGGAGGGAGAGAGCAAGAGACAGAAAAGGGTGAGAGTGGAAGAGAGAGAGAGAGAGAGCGAGAGCGAAATAAATAGATAGAGAGAGAAAAGGAGAGAGTTATTATTCCTGCCCTGTCTGTCAGCTCTTTCTCATACTGTCTACACTAACAGAGATTCTTGACATTTTTAACCCCAAGTATTTAAAGGAATAAAGAAAAGAAAAGAAAAGAAAAAAAAGAAACCAAAGTCTTTTCAAGTTTTTAATTATCAGGATAATTTACTTTAAGCACCACAGTGACCGAAATGCACTCAGGAGGTTGAGTAAACAAGTAGAAAGTGTTGTTGTTTAATTGCCCAGGTTATCTGTCTCTTTCCTGAAAAATTTTAATTGTCCATTTGGAAATATCTTTTTGCATCGTTGCTGTACGCAGCATTTTAGAGCTGCTACAAAATGGAAAAAGTGTTCACATTATGGGATTTTATGAGAACAGTACAAATAACCAACCAGTGACTTCAAGCTGCACTGTGTGACCAGGCTGTAAAAAGCCCTTACACTGTATTATTTCATTGTTTGAGGGAGAGAAATCACTGATTTATTTTTTTAATTGTAACATTAAATGCCACACTCAAGGGCATGACTGCACAACAGACCTTTATTTTTTCTTAGGCGGAGAAAAAGTGTAGGCTGTTCAGCACATGTCCAAGGCCACGAGACCGTGATGACGATGTTTAGCAGAAAAATGCCTGAGGACAGTCTGTTCTCATCATGACTAGATAAAAATCGAGGGTTCATTCTCTCACGTTCACGCCAACCGGATCGTGTGTATTTTTTCCGTACAGCCCGCTTGACCGGTGACACGCCTAACAGCTTACCGCCGGGTCGTCCTGTGTCATTAAAGACATGCATTGCCATAGCAACCACAGAGGTTTTCGGCCTCGGTTCATAAAGTGACGACTCGGTCCGTTTCACTGGCGTCTGTGATTACAGCCAGTCCCTTTCCTCGACGTGATTAAAGGTCACACAGACAGAGCATCAGGGCAAAGACCCGTGAACCTGTGGTTATCGTTTTTTTTCCAATGAAAGGTGGCAAAGGTGATGGATGGATTTTCTACAGCAATTACAGACTGTGCTCTCAAAAATACTGGACCCTCATAAAACATGCGCAACATTGATTTGTTTAGTTGGCAGTGAAGATCACCAAACACAACAAATATTATATCAAACTGAAAGTAAAACTTCATTCAGTAACTGATATTATTGTGAAGTTAATAAAATAAAAAAACAGCATGAAAAGTTTAAATACATTTCCCTGTCTAGTTTTAGCACAGATGTAAAAGAATGATTGGATAATACACCGATCAGCCATAACATTGTAAGCAGTGAATGAGACTGAGTATCTCCTCATCATGGCACCTGTTAGTGGGTGGGATATATTAGGCAGAAAGTCAACATTTTGTCTTCAAAGTTGATGTTAGAAGCAGGAAAAATGGACAAGTGTAAGGATTTGGGGCCAAATTGTGATGTCTAGACCACTGGATCAGAGCATCTCCAAAACTGCAGCTCTTGTGGGGTGTTCCCGGTCTGCAGTGGTCAGTATCTATCAAAAGTGGTCAAAGGAAGGAACAGGGGTGAAGCGGCGACAGGGTCATGGACGGTCGAGGCTCATTGATGCACGTGGGGAGAGAAGCCTGGCCTGTGTGATTGATCCAACAGACGAGCTACTGTTGCTCAAGTTCTGAAGAAGTTAATGCTGGTTCTGATGGAAAGGTGTGAGAATACACAGTGCAGGACGGGTCAGGGGGAATGACACAATATTAGGCAGGTGGTTATAAAGTTATGACTGATCAGTGTAGATATTAATTTGTATATTACAAAAATCTGTCCACAAATTGATGTTATAGGTCAACTGGATTTGATTATTCAGGTTTTGAAGTGAAGGAAAAGGCTTTTTCCTACAAATAATTTGATTATGCCATTTAACTGTAGTGTGGATTTGGCTGCCAAATGCCTCAATCTTCTGCAAAACTGCATCTGTGATCCTGATCTTCCAGACACGTTTATTAACTACACATTAATTTGCATAATTCCAACATTGACCTGTGTTAAATCTTCACTCCAGGAATCTAAGCTGATCAAACCTTGAGGTGCCTGGAGATTTGAGTCTGACCCTCATCATACACTGCATGACTGATGACCATTTTCGGATCATTTTACTGCCCTTTCAGAGTGAATTCTCTGATGAGTTTTTTCATGAGACAGTTGAGTTACACAATGTCCATTCTCACCTTTACTGGAGTAGCGAAGCGGTGGCAAATCGAAAGGCACGGGGAAACCTGTGGAAGAGCTGGAGACAGGGAAGATGTTCTTCTCCACCGGAAATGTGCTCATGTTCTACAGAGAAGACATTAGAGAAAGAAGATTAAGAAGTCAGTCAGAGAGCTTGCTGTATGTTAAAATCCTGCAGAGAGCAATGACGAGAGAAAAGGTGATAATGTTCCTCCTTGTCCTGCTAGGATAAAGTCTCCTTATTGTGGACTAAGCTACATTCAGAGGGCTAGAATGAATGTATATAGTAGTCTAGACTAGATGAAGTAAAAAGATGTAGAACTTTCTTATAGATGGTCTGGTTTTAGCACTAGCTCTAACCTGAGTTTTCAAAAAAATGTCTATTTTAACCCGGAGAATCACATTTTCCAGTGGCTTAGGAAGAAAAAGTCTTTTTTTTTTAAATAAAGAGCATTACGGTTGTACTCACAGCTCCAGGGTAACGATAAAGAGTCACAGGATTCCGAAACGGAACACGTTAGATTTAATGCTAAGTGCAGTGGGAACTAAAGCCATTATATGAGTCAGCAGTAACTCTGTGATCAAAACCTGCTACTGCTTAATGATCACACCGACTGCCTGCACCTCAGGGGTTTCAGCCTGAAACTCAGAGCTAAAGCAGATCAATAAAAGGCACAGAAAAAAGTACAGAAATAGATCACTATACTATCATTTACTCAAACCTTAACGTGTCCGCACTCTGAGTGAGTTTTCCCCTCGCTCACATAACCATGGAAACTTGAATCAGCTGATGGAGCTGTGATTATTTTGTTTTCACTTTTTCCCTCAATACAGGTTCTGAGGATCAAATCTTCCACCATTAAAGGAGCAGTTTGTAATGCTTAGGGGCGTCTGTGGTCAGTGAGGTCAACTGCAGTCACACAGACAGAAAAAATAAACCAAAAAAAAAAAAAAAAAAAGAAGAAACACAAGAAAGACAAGCCAGCATTTTTCACTCTGCTGTGTTTAAACCTGTGTACAAAGTGAATTGGAATTTTTAAAGAAAAGTGACTGTAAGCCAGCTGTAGGGCGAAGCTAATTTCAGGGCCGGAAAAATATAAACAGAAGCCTTGAAAGGGACACTTAATCTCATCTTTAAAATAAAGAATTTTATTAGAGGTTCACCGTCCAGTTCATTCACCTACAAGTACATCACTTCTTCAACAAATCCATCCATTCATCCAATCTTCTGTTCAAACAACCCATTTTCCACTTATCCATCTCTCCATTCATTGTGTTCTTCAAATTGTCCATACACCAATCAGTCCATCAATCCCGCTGTCCTGCTACCTGTCCATCCAATCTATCAGTCAGCTAACGATGTTGGAGTAGATGATAAGTGATTGTGCTACAGAAGGAGAAAGTTAATATGACAAGCCACCATGGTTGTCTCTAAGCTCAAAAAGGACAAGGAAGTCAGTGACTAATGGAGCGATTCGAGTTTGACCGGCTTTCACCGGACACCTCCAAGCACGCCGTGTCCTTGCCGAATCCGAGTTCAGCCTCAGTGAGGTCGATGGAATCTGATAACGACTCTCTAACACTCTCCAGCTGCTATATGGTACCACTTTATAATTACAGAGACAGAGTCCTGCCTGCCCACGGTTAATGACTGCAAAATGTATATGGCATTTCAGACTCTGATTAAGCTTTAATTAGGAGCACAATAGGAATACTGTTAGTCCAACTTGTCTGACTTTCAGCAGATAATCATTTTAATTAATGCGCCACTGGAGCAAATGTTAAAGCAGACTTTAATTGTAAAGCAGAGTGACGAATGTGACCTGATTTTCTGTCATATTGCATTTTTCTTTAAAAACAAATGATGGAATTAACCTGGAATTCATACACGATATATTTCTGAGCTGTTTCGAGCAGCAAACAGTTCAAACTATTGAAAAATAATAATTACAGGCTGTTCAGCCGTCTGGAAAGAAGCGAGAATGGCATTATGAAATGCACGACATCTTTTCTTAGGTAAAAGAGCACATCCTATGCCGGTACTCTTTCGGTCACTCACAACCCCCCCACGTTTCTACCACAGCTAGTGAACTGAGCTTTACTGTTGCTTAGCAACTTTTGAGGTAATCCAACAAGGACAAATCACCCAGCGAGAATGCTCACAGACTGCACAAAAGCCGCCTATGTTCATACTCTGGGGGGGAATAAAGAGAAATGTGCTGCTGCTGCATGGTGTAGGCTTTACTACATTACACTACCTAGCAGCGACTGGCGCATACTGACAGAAAAAATGAACTCAAGGACCTCGTCTGTGCAAACACCTAGTGTTCAAATAACTTATGGTGTTTCTTCAGAGACATGAACAAAGACATTTATCTGGAGAACCAAAGCAGACCAAAAAAAAAAAATCAACAAATAAATACTGATAAAGATTTTAGTTTAATTTCACTGTAAACTTATCTGTCAATCACAGTAAATCACCCAATTTTTCCCTATAGATGTGGATGGATGGGATTTACACGTGTGCAAATTTATACACCATGGACACAGGACATGACAAGGTCATGGAAACATGTTTATGGTATTGTATTTGTTTTTTTCTTTCATTTGCTTTACTGACAGTCTGCACTAAAGCTAGGATTTTGTGTAAAACTTGACAATCCTTGTTAGTCTGGATTTGTTGGCATCGTCTGAACGCGTGTGTTACGGACAAGATTGTAGTCTTGAGGAAACTTTTTTGTAGTCTAAGTCTCGAGGAACATCTTTTTTGATGCAAAAGAGTTAAAATGTTCAACATGACAAATTTGCTCATATTGACTAATATCCATAGCCATACTAGGACATTTTTCTGAGTTAGGAAGTTTAGGTACTTACGAATGCTGAAGGCAGGAACAGAACTCCAAGCTCATAGGAACGAACCATTATCTGTGTGTTGTTTTTCTCCAGCGCACCCCAGGCAGCTTTGGATAAATTGGCACTGTGGATCAAACATACAGGCAAAAATGTTTCATTAAAAATCTGTTTCTTGGTGTTTCCACATATGTAGACTGGTCTTGTGTCTCATTTATTTTCTTTAGAAGCTAATTTGGCAGTGTTACAAGTGCAGTTTTGTGATGTCACAATATATAATAATTAGCCTCAGAATTATTAGCCTCACAATTAGCCTCAGAATTAGTGCAGGATTTTATGTTCATGTATATTTTGCCTTTCAGTAGTTTCTTGGACACAGATTATTTTAGTGGACAAGGTAGATTCACACCAAAACGCTAAATCCGAGCCATCGTCACTTACGGACAAAATCGCCAGGACAACAACCATTACGACCACAAACGTTACGCAGCAGAAGCGCTGTGAGAGCTCCAGAGCCGGGGCAGAGTGAGTCAGAATGCTGATGGAGGAGTAAAAACGTACTTCGAGCTCAGCTGCGTCCGACTCAAGAGGCTTTAATCTTCATGAAAGAGAACGAATAACTTGGTGCTGCTGGCCTCCTCTAAATCCACTCCACATCCCTGTGTAAATGTACTGCCACTCTGCACTCTCTTCAGGCTGAAGCACACCAACAAGCAAGAAAAACTTAGCAGGGTATGAGAGTGGGAAATATAATGAATTCTCCAATTTATTCTGATTACCCATGAGGGTTTAAAGAAAATTCTGTACAGAGAGTCTGTATCATTAGAGGTATAGTAAAATAATCAGCTGTGGGTTGATGAAAGTAACCTTTCTTCATCACACCAGCCTGTTATTGATTCAATTTATTCCTCTTCTACCAGTGCAATTTGCAAGCAGTTATAATTTTTTATTTATTTACGAATTTACTTCCCATCCCATTACATTTAGTGTCCTAATTTTTATTATTTTTTGGATTTTTATAAGTTTCTGAAGAACAGGAACTGGAGTCTCTCCTGCGTCCCTCCTTCACTGACAGTTAATATGAAAGCTATTCATTGTGAATCTTGCACCAAGCTCTGTTGCGTTTTACAGTCCACAGGGCTCTCATTCACTTCACTCAAGCGCCGATTGTTCGGGAATGACGATTCCGACATGCAAACACAATCCTGGTCCAGAGTCCGAGACCCAACACTCGCTTGATAAAGACTCATAAAGACGAGAGCTTCAAAACAGTGCAATAAAGGCAGAAGGTTATGACTCTGCTGCTAGGAGATAGCTAGTGAAACAAGGTGCACCAGAAGCCTGGCTAAACACAGATAAACAGGGTGTACTTTCAGTAAATATGTACAACAACATCACGTGAATAATACATGCACTGATCGGACACACACGGCTTTGAGAAAACGAGCTCAAGAAAATGTGAAAATATTTCTCTGGAGATAGTGCCAGGTTATTGGGCTGGGAGACACCGATGTGTATTCTCTGTCCTTTCATTAAAATAAATAAATAAATAAATAAATATATAAACAATGCCTCAAGCCCTTGTGTCCCACTCTGAGCCTACATATTGATTAGAAGCGAGCATTTTGGACAATTCTCGGACAAATGGACTTCACAGGGACACAGACATGGCTGAATTTCGGTTTTGTGAGATCTGAGACTCCAAGAAAGAGTTGGAGAGTGACTAAGAAAGAGAGACAGGGACTGAGAGTGGAGAAAAACAGAGGAACACAGAATAGAGAGAAAGAGACAGTGTAATGAGGGAGAGAGAGAGAGAGAATAGACTGTAGTGAATTATATTAATTTAATGTATACTAGGTATTGAGTTAATTCTATTTTACTGGTCTGTTCCAGGATCCCAGATTCAGTCCGGACCATAGGTTCCTCTCTGCATGGAGTTCTACATGTTCTCCTTGGTTTTTCCAGGTTGTCTGGTTTCCTCCCACCACCCAAAAAATGCCGGTAGGTAGATGATCTACTCTAAACTGCCTCTGAGTGTATGTGTGTACAAGGTGTACTGAGATGGAGTGGCATCGTATCAAGGATGTATTTCTGCCTCACAGACACACACACACACATGCACAAACAGACAGACAGACAGACTTCTGTGACACAAAATAAGCTGATATGCAAATTATTACAAGATGATATGCAAATGACTGGATCACCGTATGGAATGCAGAAACTTTATGCTAATGTGAAAGATGAACTAAACCACAGTTGTTATAGTAACAGTATGTAGTATTAAATAAATAAATAGATGCATTTGATTACTTACTAGTTCACTAGCTGGCTATGCTAAATTAGCAAAAGATGGTAATTAATTAGGGAAGGTGGGTGTAGCTACAATTTTCATGCAATTTATAATTCCTGCCATGTGTAATGAGGGCAAAAACCATTTAAAACTTGAACTGAAGAAATGTTTTTATAAAGAGTTTAAAATGACATGTTCTCAGGGACTTTAAAGTACGTTTAATTACATGTCTGGTTTCACAGTTAAAGGTCTCTAACCTTGTAACAAGAAACCAGGCGAGCTGAGAGAAATCTGGAGACGTCCTCATGTAGGTCTTAATGTGGGGCATCGCACTGCTCCTGCCTGTGGTTTCAGCTTTCCATCCACTGAGAGAGAGAGAGAGAAGAAGAGAAGAGAGAGAGAGAGAGAGAGAGAGAGTGAGAGAAGAGGAGTGGGGGGAGAAGATAAGAGGGGAGAAGAGAGAGAGGGAGAGGGAGAGAAGAGAAAAGAAGAGAAGAGAGAGAGAGACAGGTGTGGAGAAATAGAGGGGTTGATGAAGGGAGACAGGCAAATTGAAAAAGGAAGGATAGGCAGGGAGGGAAAGAAAGTAAGAGAGAAGAGACAGACAAATCATTAGGGAGAGAGAGAGAGAGAAATCCTTACACTGCAATATGATAGCATGTCAAAATATTTGTTGCAATACAACATATTACTGGTATACAGTCAAAACAGGCCAGTATACTTCTGTCTAATTTTTGTATCTTTTTTTTAAACATTTTTTTATCAAAAATCAAAGAAGAAATTATTTATTGTTGTTATTAATAAGCGCGCACAATATGCACAGTATCCTCTCGTTTGCAAACTCCTTCAATCCACTACCTTCAATCCAGTTGTATTTCAGAAGTTATGCAAGTCGGCTAATGAATATTAATGAGCACCGGGGCTCTGCTTATGAATATTAACGACTAGCGGGCATTCTGAGGGAAAACGGGCTGCGATTTCAGAGAAAGGCGTTCGACAATGTTTAATTAAAGATACATGAACATGAGTAAAACATCACTTGAGAAGAATTTCGGAGACACACAAATGAACGATGATTTAAAGCACGGGATGCATCATAATGAGATATTTCTGAGCTAAAACGAAGGCAGCTGTAAAGAGCTATCGTTCAATTTAAAGTAGAAGATGATCAGCGCAAGTGAATGAGCTTTTAAAATGTCCCTAAAAGGGCAAGTATGGATATGAATGGCTCTTCGGAGCGGCTCCTGGCATAATCGGACGCAATAAAAATGCGTGACATCAAAAACCTCTGAAGATGGACAAACATGAGAAAGGTGGAGAACTCACTGGAAATAGGAATGGAGCCAGATCTGCTTTTGTGCGGTCTGTATACTGTAGGGTAAAGAACCTCCAGCTGCACAGAAAAATTAACCTTCATTTATTACGCGAGAAAAACTTTTCAGGCACAAAACATCAACGTGTTTTAACATTTCCTAAGATATTCAAATCAGATTTGGAATATTCTCTATAATTTGGTTTAATGTGTGGTATTTTGTTTGTTTAAACTTCTTTGATAAATTATAATCTTATAAAGTAAGAAACTTGACTAGATGCGATTATTAAAAAGAATTAAATCTAGAAAATGATGTCAATCTTATAATCATATATACATTAATCTACATACAAGATATTTCACTTGGAAATAAAATATATGTATGCTTGAATTGCCTTTTCTCCAACACAGAATAAAATGGTGTCATGCCTCACATTTACAGTATTTTACACAGCATTTTTGCACAAATTATTTCTAATATTTAAGAGAAATGAATGGAGAAAAATAGAAAAATGATACCTGGGTACCCCTCCAAACTGGTTCGAACATTGTTCACTGAAGGATAGACCTAGAAAAAGATGATAACACCTGATTATAGCGCAGCACTGTTCAATTCTCAATTCTGATTGGTCAGAAGGTGTTGATTCATTTCCTAAAGCAGCAGCTCTTACATAAATCACAGGTATATATTAACGTTATATTTCTAGGTTATGGTTACTATAGTAACAGCCGATTCACAGGGACTCATACGCCGAAAGCGGCACGTAAACGGATTAAAAAAAACAACAAAAACGTGTGTAATGTTTGATATGGATGTAGCTATTAATCTGCAGCTACAGTTTCATAAAGTTAATTCCCAGCAAAACCTCTCGGGCGCCTCCGTTCTCACACAGCTGTGTGAGCTGCACACGTTCTCTCTGATTTATCGCCGCATGTCTTTAAACCCCTGGCGCGCCGCTGCAGATGGCCGTTCAGCTGGTGCGCCTCTCACGACCGAGCGAGGACCATGTTGCCGTTTGCCTTCTATTAAACACATGGAGGAACAACGTCTCAGGAAATTCACAGGCACAGACGGCGCACGGATTAGAGTTTAATTCCTGCTGCTAAAATCTC
This sequence comes from Hemibagrus wyckioides, assembly GCF_019097595.1. NCBI lineage: Eukaryota > Metazoa > Chordata > Actinopteri > Siluriformes > Bagridae > Hemibagrus > Hemibagrus wyckioides. Next base: position 5,605,378 of record NC_080718.1, on the reverse strand, counting down.
TGCAGAGAAAGGAAATCAATCTCACAGCTCGAGCCGTCACTTTTTGATATCGCACAGCATTTATTCATCACCTAGTAGGGGTGTAATAAGCGGGTGCTTCGATTTAAAAGGCAATAAATCTATATTAAACATTAAAAATATACATAGAGATTGTGTAACTCCACCTTTAAACTTTAGGCCACACCTATACTGCCGGAGCTGAGTGACATAAAGCTTCATGCTGAGGACGGAAGTGATCAAGCCACTACTGTAACTCTGCCTTCAAATTTTAGGACACACCTATACTGCTGGAGCTGAGTGACATAAAGCTTCATGCTGAGGACGGAAGTGATCAAGCCACTACTGTTTTTCTCTCCTTTTTTGTGTTAGAAGGTGTCACAAAGCACATGCATGTCATGATAAACTGGTAGCTATAGACTTCCAGACTCCTTATACGTAGTTTCAGTGCAAAACCAAGAAACATTTCACACACCAAATTAAACTTTCTCTCCATTTTTAGAGATGCCTGACCTCTGTGAGATTGTAAACAACTCCACAAAGCAATGTGGTGTGTGTGTGTCTGGGTGGATTGGTTGTTTTAAACTTCTTGCAGATTGCTGAGCCTTTACCAGGTGCACCAGTAGATGTGGGAATAAAACAGCCTCTTTGACAAGATTCAAATAGAGCAGATATTTCATTTGGCACGGAACCAAAAAAATTCATTTTGCCGTGAACGTAAATAAATCAGCAATTTTATTGCATGGACTTCTTCCTGACTGCTTTAACGGAATCATCGGGGTGAACAAAGTGCTCATTTATGCTTATGGGTGAAGTGTGGAGGAAATGTTGTGTTCATCCTAGCGTCTCTCCATGCACATGGACGTTAATCAAGAGAGCTAAAAGTCAGGAACAGCTCCATTAATTGCACCGTCGTTAGTGAGGTCTTCCGAAACACTTACCAGCAGGAGTGGTGTCTCTGGGACGGTTAACGATTTCCCGATCTTCCCTAACGTCGTCAGCGTACGCTGGAACTCTGCTGAGAGCCACTTGGTCTTATCGAGGCCCATAGAGCCGATGCTGGAGAACTGACCGATCACGGGCCACTTCTCGGCGTCCTGCACCGGATGTGTGTGTTCGCTCAGCAACTGGACAGGAAACATTGATTAGACACGCATAGGGCTGGATGACGTGACCACAAATGTGTTAAATCATTATAAAAACAGGTCTCTACAGGTTTACTGACGTAATTAAACAATACACGATATTATAATCTTGGGAGAATCTCAATTCTCTCATACCTTTCTCAACTTCAAGTGACCCCACTTCTCCATGTTGGATCCCTGAAACCTCCCTGGTGTGGAGCCAATAAGGTAGATCCTACAAAAGAAAGATGGAGGTGATGAGTACAGATGACCGTGCTCAGGGTTTCAGGCCCTGGCTGAAGGACAGGGTTCGGCCTCACCTGGTTTCTGACAGGTCGTGTTGTTTGATGTGCTCGATCCACTCTGCCAACTCCGGGGCTCGGTACGCGTTCAGATACTCCAAAAGATCTCGTTTGAAGTTTGTTGGAGACTCGCCGGCCATCTCAGGGCTTCCCTCTGGTAAGCGTGGATACAGAGGACTCATCCAAAGTCTGGGAGGAAAAGCAGAGTGGAGATTTATTATCACGTAATGTTGCATAGTTATTGTGCCAAGTTAACTCAAGGAAAGAAAGAACAAAAGTGTTGAGCAGTTGATGGTGTTGGTGTTCAGATGTGTTACGATCATTTCCATCATTTATTTCTACCTCTAGCATAACAGATGAACAATTTTTTCGACATAAATTTGAATACACAAACCAAATGAAAAATAAATGCATCTTAAACAATAACACAAATCTTCCCCACACAAAATAATTGAAAAATATTAATTTAAGAAAGCAGAAAGGTGTTTTTTGGCGAGGATCTGAAAGACGAGCCGACAGCTACATGAATAACAATGAGCGAGGCAGGAATGAGGCAGGAATAATGAAAGGACACCCGGGATTAGATGTAGCCTGACGAAGGAACAGCAGGACGTTAATGAGGGCCCTTGTACCTCTTTGTGTATGATGTCTGAGAGATGAAGGAAATGTGGCACTCGAGAGATGTCAGGACATGGAGAGGATGGATGAGAGGATTCACAACACATTCATAATCAACAGCACGTGATGAACAAATCCAGATTCATTTAGCTACAGATATTACTAAACATCTCTTCATGAGCAGGCTTTCCTCCTCAGTGACAAGAAACATTTATTAATCCAGTGCTTCACCTGCCCCTGATATCATTCACCACATTATGGTTTAAAAAATAAAATAAAATAAATAATAATGATGGTTATTTTAATAATTTAAATAATGATTTTAATAAACTTTGAAATTATCACTATTATTATTATTATTATTATTATTATTATTATTATTATCAATAATAATAATGAGCCTAGAGTCCTCTAGAAATATTTAAAAAAGTATTATTCCCTTCTATTATTTCTATAATCTGTGTTTCTTTTAAGTTCATAATATTAAAATAAATCTTTAATTAAAATGCAACAGCATTTCATTTCTAAATAATAATAATAATAATAATAATAATATATTAATGAATAATCTTCGTAGTATTATGCAAAAGTAATCTGCTGTTAGGCTGCTAAAACTTTAATTTATTTCCGTAAAAATTATGTATTATGTAGAAATAAAGTCTTATTTCTGATTATTTAAAAATGGAAGAAACCATTTGTTTAATTCAATGAAATAATAATTTCAGGTATTAACACAATTAATACCTTTATAATATAATTATTATGCAGTTATATAAATTATAAAGTGTTCATATTGCTATTACTGTACACATTATTATTATTATTATCACTCCTAATAGTAGTAGCAGTATTGTTATTATTGCTCTGGTGCTGGTCATGAGAGCTTTTGATATGTTCAGCCTGACTGACACACACACATACACACAGCATCCATATGATCATGGGAATCCCTGCAACTCATCCCAGCACTGAGCTGTAATCAGCAGTTGGTCTCTTCTGAAGCTACAATCATCCTTTCATTCCCTCTTGCTTTACAAGCAAGTCATGCAACATGTGATTTTACTACATACATCAGATACTAATCCTAAAAACAACAACAACAGCAGCTAATTATATTCTTGCGTGTGTAAGAAAGCATGCTGGTGAGGATAAGTGGCAGTGTGTGGACAGTGTGTGTGTTCAGAGTGTGGCTGATGCACAAAAAAAAGCCTAGTTCTACTCTATTAAAACCTATTTGGAATAAATAAGCTTCATTTCAATTTCCAGAAAGCATCTGCTGTCTGTGTTGTCATGGCAACTGCCCAAAAAAAAAAAAAAAAACCCACCACGAGCAAACACTAAAACTGTCAGACAGGAACGAAGTGCCTTATATGATCAGACTACAAAAGAACTCGTGAAGAGATCAAGAGCTAAAAAATGCAAATCAAAGGAGATGCTGCATTTGCCTAATACGTGTGTGTGTGTGTGTGTGTGTTACCCTTGAGTCTTTTGGTACCAGTCAGCCTGTATGAGGTTTGAGGTCAGGATGATGACTCTGAAACCTTCCTCATACCACAATAGCATCATCTTCCTGGAAACGGAATAAGAACACGTTTCACATCTCGGCATTCAAAGAGTTTCAAGGAGCAGTTTGTCATTTTCCACAACTAATGAACAAACCTGATAACAAGCTGTTTCTTTCCCACACAAATTCACCAGCTCTTTTGTTTTTTTTAAACTAGCTTTGGGCACGTTTGTCCCATTTCTGTACTTGGGGTATAAAAAGTGAGCCCCTGTGAGCCACTGGGTGAAGCAAACATACACATTTCTAGCTTGGTGTTTATTTATTCAAGCATTTATTTACATACATTCATTTATTAATTAAGTCCTATTTACAATGATCAGCCATAACATTGTGAGCAGTGAATAACACTGCGTATCTCCTCATCATGGCACCTGTTAGTGGGTGGGATATATTAGGCAGCAAGTGAACATTTTGTCCTCAATGTTGATGTGTTAGAAGCAGGAAAAATGGACAAGTGTAAGGATTTGAGCGAGTTTGATGAAGGGCCAAATTGTGATGGCTAGACCACTGGATCAGAGCATCTCCAAAACTGCAGCTCTTGTGGGGTGTTCCCGGTCTGCAGTGGTCAGTATCTATCAAAAGTGGTCCAAGGAAGGAACAGTGGTGAACTGGAGACAGGGTCATGGACGGTCAAGGCTCATTGATGCACGTGGGGAGTGAAGGCTGGCCCGTGTGATCCGATCCAACAGACGAGCTACTGTTGCTCAAATTGCTGAAGAAGTTAATGCTGGTTCTGATAGAAAGGGCTCAGAATACACAGTGCAGGACGGGTCAGGGCTGTTTTGGCAGCAAAAAAAAAAAAGAGACCAAAAGAGGTGGTGTCACGGCCGGGATCCTCGCCCTAGGCGGGGCTCGAGCCCGGCCATCCGTGGTGCACATGGACACGCCAGCACGCAGCTGAATGCAGACCCAGACACAGGATTCAGCGAAGCGCTACTTTTATTACATAAAGACACAACATGGGGAAAACAGACGGAAGACGAGACATGGCGTGGTTGACAGGAAAATAATAAAGACTAAATTTAGGACTAACAGGAGCATAGACAGACTGGAACCACGGAACAAGTAACAGTTAAACAATCACGGACAAGGACATGCACAGAAGGATCCCTATTTATAGGGCTAGACATTAGGGTAAACTGGTTACAGGTGACACAATCGGGAGAGAGAACAATAGGACAGGTATAACTTGAAAGACACACAAAAAAGCAGGCTTCTCGGGTTCACCTGCCAGCGCCCTCCTCAGGCCTGGCAGGGAACAGTCCAGCAGTTCCTGACAGCTGGTCATAATGTTATGCCTGGTCAGTGTACTTATTTTCAATTTATCAATTATCAATTTTTTGGGGTGGGGGGTGGTGGTTATTTTATATTTACTATTTTTATTTGCTTGTATTTTAATTATTTTTTAGTTTTGTGTTCTAATTTATCTACACAGAAAGTTCTTAAGATTAGAGTTTAGATTTTCTAATGTACTTTGTTGTTTTTGATTTTTTTTATTAATTAATTCATTGCTCATTAATTGATTTAATTAAAGAACCAATCAGTTGAGGAACTAATCACTTTGTTTTACAAATAAACAAATCTAGAATAAACAATTTAATAATATTTAATAGATGAAGTTAATTAAATAGATTCATAGAAATCTCTGTATCAGTTAGTATAATGGCGGTGTTTTAGGCTAAAAATGAACAAACAGTGTCTATGCACAATTAAGTTGTAAAGATCACTGTAATGTAGAAATGATATTTCTGTTCATGACTGGGAGCGTCTGTGTGAACAGTTATAAATAAACGTGTCTCCGAGCACCAGCTGATCGGATGTCTAATCCACCTGAGAGGAGGTTACGGTCCGCCTGGCGCAGGTGTGATCATGTCAATAATGTTTTATTTACTTTATTAAGTGAGAGCGAGGAATAAAGCCTGCTCGAATCTCCAGTGCTTCCTCCCACACACTGGCTCCTGAATAAAACATGTTGACCCTTTACACACGGTGAACTGGGAATGTGCTTCATTACAATTCTGCGTTTAACATGGCCTTCAAACCCGCTGTTCATTCGGACCTAACCTTGTGGAAAGCCTTCCCAGAAGCTGGTATAGTTACAAAGCGCAGGACAACTCCATATTACATTCATGTGCATGTAAAGGCAGACAAATTCATCCCAAAGGTGTTCTATGGGGTTGAGGTCAGGACTCTGTGTAGGCCAGTCAAGTTCCTCCACACCAAACTCACTCATCCATGTCTTTATGGACCTTGTTTTGTGCACTGGTGATCCCCAAACTGTTACTACAAAGTTGGGAGCATGAAATTGTACAAAATGTCTTGGTATGAAGCTGAATTTTCACAACATTTCACTCTGGTGAATGGATTCGGCTCTTTTCAGCGAGTCAGATGGTTTGACTCAGATTGGCTCAAAGAGTCAACTCATTTGAGAACAACACGTCCCTTTGATTTGTCTGTCGAGAAAACCTTATTTTATATATATTGTACCTGTGACTTAAATCATCCATCTCTTGTGTTTATAATTTACAGTAATTGTTCTGTTCTGCTTTGGGCTCTCATGCATTTCCATCTAAATTTAGAATCAAACCATAGCAACAAAGTGTCTGTACATGTAATCTGCATTTAAATAGGCTGAACAGAAGAAAGGCTTCATATCATTTGTCAAATTATCACCTTGCAAATAATCTGATATTTATCAAACTGCATATAAATAATCAAATCTTTTTTTAATGATTTCAACACAAATGTAATACACCAATCAGCCATAACATTATGAGCAGTGAGAGGTGAAGTGAATAAGACTGATGATCTCCTCATCATGGCACCTGTTAGTGGGTGGGATATATTAGGCAGCAAGTCAACATTTTGTCCTCAAAGTTGATGTTTAGAAGCAGGAAAAATGGACAAGCGTAAGGATTTGAGTGAGTTTGATGAAGGACCAAATTGTGATGGCTGTCTGTGGCTATCTGTATGGGTCAGTATCTATCAAAAGTGATCCAAGGAAGGGACAGTGGTGAACCGGCAACAGGGTCATGGATGGCCAGGGCTCATTGATGCACGTGGGGAGAGAAGGCTGGCCCGTGTGATCCGATCCAACAGACGAGCTACTGTTGCTCAAATTGCTGAAGAAGTTAATGCTGGTTCTGATAGAAAGGGGTCAGGGCTGTTTTGTGATCTTTTTTAGCTGTGGATAACAACAAAGCTGAAGGCTGATATAAAATGAACTTAGAAAAAATAATGATCCTATATTGAATAACGCACTGCATATAAATAATAAACACCTGCACCAGTTAAGAGAGTTGGAATGTGAATTAAACTGTTATTTGGTGCAGGTGTTGATTATTCGATTCCATCCTACAGACATGTTGTTGTTTATCTGAAGGTATTGGCAGAGAGAGGTACTTACGTGTGATGAGTCCCAAAGGCGATATCCAGCTTGGCCTGTTGAAAAACAAAGAGAACTCGCTCACAACACCACCCGCATTCCTCCACTCCAGCTACATTCAGCTTCCTGCCTTTAAAGCTCTGAATGGTGTGAGCCGTGGTGTATCTTACTGATCTCCTGAAGCAGTCTAGCCCACTCTGAGCACTTTGTTCAGCTACTGTTAATCCCGAGGATCAACAGGATCATCGCAGCTCAGCTGGAGAAAGATTTTTGCTCCTAAAATTCTCTGCGTTCCACAGAACATCAGGAGGGCTTTATTCTCCAAATCCAATTCCAGTCTTTACTGTGTCTTACAGGATCTGATCTACGATATGTTTTCTCTGATATCTGATCCACTGCTTTTTGTTGGCAGTGCTGCTCTCTCTAATCTCAAACAAGCACTATATATTATTATTATTATTACTATTATTAGGTAACAGTAATCTGACTTATATACCTATTATACTGGACAAAGACTTTTTTTTTAGAAAAAGATATATAGCGAGTGGACTTTTCTAAAACATTCCAAAATACACGTCCCCCAAGTTTAGGGAAAACTCAACACACCTTTCACAGCACTAAAAGCTCTTTAGGGATTTAGAATAAATCTAAACAGTTTAAAGAGTATTAAAAAAGCCGAACCTGACAGAATCGAATGTGGCTGTAGGGCTGAGCCTGCTGCATGAGGCGAGCCTTCGACTCTCGCTTCTCTCCGTGCACGATAGTTACGGGATTATTCCTAAAACAGAGCAAATAAATCTGTCAGATATCAACATATACCTCAGATAAAGCCTTTAACTATCAACACCGCCTTGAGATCACGCATCTTTAACCTCAATTAAGTTATGTTTTCTCAGTTTGGGGGTTGTACTACACTGGATACTAAATATTAAAAAACAAAAAAAAACACATTTTATTATCATATGGCTCAACTCTTTTGATGGCACAGGAATTTAAGCTCATAAATATCACATATTACTTCTACTGGAAACACAATCTAATATATAAAATGTAATTTAATTTTTTTATACTGTAATTATTCATTAACTAATCATTAGGATTAATTGAGTAAACTACGTAGCTCGTACTCGGTTGATTACCGACAAACAAATTCACATTAAAATGTTGCCTTTATACATTTTAGTTATTAATAATAATGCTAAAATAATGATCATAATCAACACCTAAGTAAATGTGCAGCTCTGTAAGATTCTGTCTTTATCCCAGACATGACATTAGGAAGAACTGACATTATATTCAAATATAAGTGAATTAGTTCCATGTGAATAAGAAGTGAGGCAGAAAAGGTTTCTTTCTAAAAGAAATAAGATTACTAAGTCAACACAGAACCCATGCTTTAGTCAAATAAACAGCTTTAATCTGTTTATTAAGCTTTTATCTGTTAAATCCTCCCCGGTGAATACTGTGTAATATCCATCTTTACCTGAACTCAGGAGGATATTGCTGCACCATCCACGGAATATCAAAGCAGTAGTTAAACTGTAAAGACAGAAAAAAAAAAATCAATACGAGTCTCAGATGGGGCTGGGACGATATTCCAGAATGTGGAGATTAAAAAAAAATCATTATACATGCACTATATTGCCAAAAGTTTTGGGACACCCCTCCAAATCAGTGAATTCAGGTGTTGTTTTTCAGGGGTTGGTCTCGGCCCCTTAGTTCTAGTGAAAGGAATTCTTAATGCTTCAGCTTCATACCAAGACATTTTGGACAATTTCATACTCTTTGGGGGAACAGTTTGGGGATGACCCCTTCCTGTTCCAACATGACTGCACACCAGTGACCAAAGCAAGGTCCATAAAGACATGGATGAGTGAGTTTGGTGTGGAGGAACCTGACTGACCTGCACAGAGTCCTGACCTCAACCCCATAGAACACCTTTGGGATGAATTAGAGTGGAGACTGTGAGACAGACCTTCTCATCCAACATCAGTGTCTGACCTCACAAATGCACTTCTAGAGGAACGGTCAAAAAATCCCATAAACACACTCCTAAACCTTGTGGAAAGCCTTCCCAGAAGAGTTGAAGCTGTTATAGCTGTAAAGGGCGGGACAACTCCATATTACATTCATGTTCATGTAAAGGCAGACGTCACAGTTTTGGCCTGGCTCACAGTCTCCACTCTAATTCATCCCAAAGGTGTTCTATGGGGTTGAGGTCAGTACTCTGTGCAGTCCAGTCAAGTTCCTCCACACCAAACTCACTCATCCATGTCTTTATGGAGCTTGCTTTGGTCACTGGTGTACAGTCATGTAGGAACAGGAAGGGGTCATCCCCAAACTGTTCCCACAAAGAGCATGAAATTGTCCAAAATGTCTGGGTATGAAGGGGCCGAGTCCAACCCCTGAATTCAATGATTTGAAGGGGTGTTCCAAAACGTTTGGCAATACAGTGTGCATGTTGGCAACACGCTGTTATAGGGAAATGATCAGCTTTGAGGTGTTGATGTTAGGTAACACATCAGTAACACTTCATCACATCTACCCCGTTGCTGAATAATATCTTGAAATTGTGTATTTCCTGTCATCAGGTGCAGTTTTAAGTCTTTTTAAGGTGTTCATGAGAGTTAATAAATATTGTTTATAGTTGATAAAATACCAAAGGCTATAAGTGATGCCTTGCAGCTGTAGAGTTTTAAATGAAATTTCATCTCAAGTCTTTGTGTGAGCGACACAAAAAACAGAGACATACCTGGACGGATTCCTTCAGTGTGCCAAACATGGGGGAAAGTATTTCTATTAAATAAAAAAAAAAAACCCAATAAATCAATAAATGCAACCAATCACAGCTCTAATAGACATAAAAGTGATATGTAGTATTCATGTGTTCACCTTTAATGTGCAAAGCTCCAGTGTTGTACTTCTTTTCTATCCCTGTGACTTTGTTTAAATAAAAGCCGTATGTATCGTTCATGGAATTTAAGCTCGCCTCGAAGAAATCACTGGGTTCCTCTTTGTAATAATTTTCTCCGTGTGGGCTCGGGGGCCGACTCCTCTCCGGCTTCTTCCTCGGAGGACTCGAGCTTGGCGGTTCGGGTTGTGGTTTGTTTTTGGGGGCTGATGAGGGAGCTCCGTCGTCATCGTCATCACTGCTGGACAGGTTCCAGCCTCCGTCATCTGTTTCTCTCTTCCGCTTCAGTGCTGCAGAAGGACTGCTGTCGTATTTCACAGGTTTACTCTGATGGAGGTGTGCGGCTTGTCGAGCCTCAGAGCCCATGACGGGGACCGATGGTTTTTCAGTCTCGAGCTTCATGTTGGTTTTGTTCTTGGGCTCAGATTTGGGCTTTAACGCAGTACTAACTGGGCTGGCTTTGGGCTGCGGATCAGGCTTAATGTTCTTTATGGGTTTCTGTATGTTTTTCGGTGGTGTTGGTGGTATGACGTTGTCCTCATCATCACTGTCAGACAGCGTCCACTTGCCGTGATGGCCCTCCATTCTGTTTGACAGTGGAAGCAAGAACTCATTTAGCGAGGATTTTTAAAATACATTTTGACTAACAATATAATTATGTTATTAATAATAATAATAATAATAATAATAATAATAATGTAATATTACAGAAGAAGCAAAAGCATCACATGAACAAGGTGCTGTAATCTTGGTTTATATGGCTTGGCAATAAAATATTCTTCCATCTGTTCATACACATTCATTAAATTAGAATTTTAAAATGCTGTATGTATTGAATATGTAAATCATGCGGATTCAGTCACACAAAAGAGTCAAGCATGCAACCTGAATCGACTCTAAACGACTCGGATGTTGAATCGATTCACCGGTTTCTTCTTGATTACTTTGTGTGTGTGTGTGTGTGTGTGTGTGTGTGTACGCTGACACGTGCGCAAGATCACAATATGTTTTGTCTTCTCGTTTCCAAGCAAAAAAAAGCGAATAGACTCCCGGACAAGAACCGAACAAAAGAACCGACTCATTCGAAAACGACACATTGTTCATAAACACGGTCTCGCTTGTCTCCAAGTCAACAGGCAGGTCAGAGTGTTTATATGTTTATATAAACCTCATACACTTAATTTACTGCACCATATCTCTAATAAGAAGCCACATATGATTCGGATTTAATTAGTTTAATAATAGTAAATGACTTCTTAGAGCTCCTACGTAATGTATTAAGTTAGCTGTGATGGGTGACAAAAAAAGCTAACTATCGCATTTAGCTATTACCACAATATAAATACTGTATGAACGGAAAGATTAATAGTTTTCTAAACATTAAAATAAATAACATTTCTCTGTAACTTAGTTAAACAATCACTGTGACTTACTCTGGCGGGAATTTAGCAGATTAACCGTTAACAAAAACAAAATCAAAATGAAAAAGTAAAATAATAATAATGCCACTGAAGTGATAATGCAAACGCACAATATATACCTAATATTTAATGGATTAGAAATCTGAAATTAATCACTTTTCATCATTTTCTTCTCATTTAAAGTCCAGTGCACGTTATAGAAAACATCTGTGAATGCGCCGTGAATATAGCGAAAAAATCCCACATCAAAATAAAAGTCCTATACTAACGGTCTTATAATAGGGCTCGAGGCCAGTTACAATGATAATAATAATAATAATAATAATAATAATAATAATAATAATAATAATAACTATTGTTGTTTATTTACCATTCTTCACAGAGTGTGACAAATATCTGAAATGTCTTTTGCAGCCCTAATAAAACACAAACCCAAACTAGGCATTCATTACATTAAACAAAATAAATAAAATAAATAATAATAAAAAAAACAAGAACAATTGTAATGCTTAAACGCCTGTAATAGACAAAGTAGGACGAATGTTTAATATGTCTGATACTTAATAAAGAAAATAAATATTTAGATTTACTTAAACCTGATCGTAATATGACTTTTATTATCTCTTACTTCTTTGTAGCGAATTTCACACAAGCTGACTTCTGGTCCTCAGTCATAGTGTACTGGATGAATCCCAATCGGCTCGTGGTTGGATAGATAGTGCACTAGGTAGGGTCGTAGTATCTATGGCTTCAGGCGCGAAGTAGTGCACTAATGCAGTGAGCAGGCCGCCATTTTAGATTCGGTGTCGGTTGGAGGATCTCGTTTAAAATGTCGGTCTTTTTTTATTTTATAACTAGCAGTTTTGATATAAATCTAGATTATTAAACGATCTTTAGAGACCTTGCGCGGTGATTAAATCCCAGTGATTTTATACCCTAGACAGTGCAGCAATGTAGTTACGAGACCATTATGTAAGATGCAGGCGCGAGCTGTGCCAGTTGGAGGCGCACGCGCACAGCTCCGGGTTACCATGGAAACCTTCAAACTCTAACGTTCACCTTTTTGAAACAGACAGCCAGCGCGAGCTTGTAGCGTAGGAAGAAGGCCATGTCTGTTCGTAGCCTCGCTGCGTTTTGTAGGAATGAGGATAGAAAAATGACAGCATTTGACAGAAAGAGGTTTGTTTCGGTAAGGTTTGTGTACAGATATAAAATAAACTGTTGCTTAAAAAAAGGCAGCGCGTATTAGCTGCTGAAATATAAGGCACCTAGATTAACTAGATATTGTTTACTAGCTAGCTGTACATAATTATCTCCATTCAAGCACCAATATAAGTAGTATTAAAGTACCAATGTTCCTAAAGTGTACGAATTACCTCGCTAACTGACACATCTATAACGAATGGGTTTAGCTGTAGTGTAACTGAATTCGTATTTGCGAATTTTTCCGAGTAAAAGCGAAAAGTTACTTTCGCCCGAACAGGGACTTGAACCCTGGACCCTCAGATTAAAAGTCTGATGCTCTACCGACTGAGCTATCCGGGCTCGTACCCATATGTCGACCACATGTTCCTGAAATGTCTCGGCGAACATGTGTGATTGCTCAATTTCTCCAGAAATGATGAAAAACCTAAAGATATTTCATTTTAAACGAGTTTTTATTCATACATTTTCATTCATGATCTCAAAAATGCAAACAAACAAGTTTTAAACCCTTATTTGAATCATGTTTAATAATTTTAAATGTGTCTCTGTTCAGGTTTTTAATGAGTGTGATGTAGAAAAGAAAGGCTACTTGTCCAGAGAGGATCTGAAGGTGGCAGTTGTTATGCTATTCGGATATAAACCTTCGAAGGTAATTCCTGCCTCAGCCGCTAGATGGCGACATTGTGTTAGATTATAATCTGACACAGCACTTTTTCTTTTAATAATCATCCCATTGTGTGTTCATTTTTATGGATCTGCATAGAAACTAGATATTTCTTATATGTTCAAGTGCCTTTAAACAAAAAATAATTTTTCTCTCTCTCTCTGTCTCTCTATCTCTTTTTCTTTTAATTGCAGTCAGAAACCAGTATGATGATGGAGGCTGGTGCGGAGCCAAACTGTCCAGGTATGATGATTTACAGGTGAAGTGTGAGTGTGTGAGTGCGCTTCAGAGCTCTATAGGGATTTGATCAGAGATGTATAACAAGTAGAAATACTTTGTTGTTTAACAAACAATTGCAGCGTGTGTACCAGTGGGCACCGGCGTCCCCTGAAGAGCACGTCCATTACTGTTTTCATCGTAACGTTCCCAACTTGCCAAGGCGACACATCTCCAGCCAAGCCCTGAGCATGATACGTGAAATTTTCTCCCGATTTCGACGGAGAAAACCACGCTTTATGCACACCACTTAAGGGAAATGAAAGCTCGATTTGATTTCGTGTAATCCTTTTTTACACGTTGCCATGAATGAAAGGACCCCTGACAAAAAAAAGGCAGAAGATAATTTTGGCGTGAAACATGCCATTTGACAGACAGCGATGCCGAAGAAAAGAGGGTTGGCAAGACGGTTTTTAAGGCGAGACATTAAACGGTTGAAGACCTAGATTAGTAAGCAATTTGTCTCTTGTTTTACGCCACAAGCAAATTGCTTTTGTATACTGCCCCACAGGAAAGCGCAAGATAAATTAGTTAAAGTGGCTTGCTCGCAGTGATGAAATACTCCAGCGTTAAATCTTGCTCAGAGCAAGCAGCGTATTAAATTGCCCCTCTTCTGAATTTCATGTGATTACTAAATTAGTGATGGCAGGAAGGCAGGAAGGAGTGGGTTTCTGGTCGTAATGGGGAAGGATTGGCGAGACCGAGCAGCAGGTTTCCCTCCGGCAGACTTTTTCAGAGAGAATAGAGACCGCTTGAATAGAGGCGTCTGAGCCATGCTACAACGCCGTCTCTCACTAGCCCACTCACTCCGTTCCTTTATCTCACTTTCCCTTTCTCTAGATTGAGTAGACAATGGTGTGTGAGAGGCACTGAAGTTATTTTTTTAAATAAAGCCGTCTGGTCGTCGATGATGTCGGGGTTTTAAACACCTCGGTGTTTGAGAAACGGTCACCATGAGCTGCGATGATGAGGAGATGAAGCAGGAAACGAATCAACGGTGAAGTGGTGTGAAGGAGAAGCGGCACAAATGAACAGAGACACCACCATAAAGTCAATGGTTTTCCTTCAAACCGACGAAGCATCTTCTTTCTCTTACGCCACAGCAACGTTTAGCAGTTTTTTAAATTTGCGTTCTAGCCGCCGATATAAACAGACGTTCTCTCAATCTCTCTTCATATCAACAAGGCTCACGCTTGCTTCTAAACTGAATTTATTATTAGTGATATTAGCAATAAACAAATCCACACACTGTAGTCTCTTAACAGTAAGCTTGGGTTGCTAAGCAACCTGGCAGGAAAATATGAAGGCATTTCATGGACAGAGTAATCTTCGATGTTTTTGAGCATGTTTGATCTTCTCTCACCTCTGCGACTATTCGATGAAATTTATCTGCTCTATCCGGTCATTTCTCCTTATTTCTCCTCGTAGAAAGACAGGATAGACGGCTCATGCATGTATTTTTGTAAGAAAACTGGGACCTGGGGTTCGGGGAAAGTCGTGTAGTGTCCATTAGGCGTAAGTGTATAAAAGATTTATTGCTTTAAAGCCTGGCACATTGACCAGAGCCAATCAGATCTTAGAATTGAAAGAGTTTTATAAAGTGTTGTGAGTGTTTAATGCAGTGCTTACAAGCGCAAACACTGCCAAGTTTTAACCATCAACTGAATCACATCTACTCAGTGGTCTTATTTTTCGCTGATGGACAGGGTAAAGAGGCACCAATGCATTGGGAAGAGCGGCATTTAGTGAAAATACAACTACAAAGTGACCCATGTTGTTGGTGGACCAAACAGAAGAGCTGTGAATGTGTCAGATCTTTGGACCATCGTGTACCCAGTGACTTTAAGACACTCAGCTTCCAAATCCCACTCAAATATTTTGCCTTTAAACTCCTGCCGGAAATACACTCCTGCAAACATCGGCTTTATTTTGCAGATGGAGTTATTTAGCGTGGCTTTTGTTCAAACAGCCACCCGGCTGCTCGGGGATGGCGTAGACTCGACAAACGCACGGCTTTACCGAAAACACAGCGGCCGATTAGATCACAAGCTCTACATATGTAGCTCTGAGGGATCTGGAAGAAGAAAAACACTCATCTCATTTATATTCCAGACTCATCAACAGCATCAGCGACATCCATAAAACAATCTTTACGTTCTGCAGCTAACCTGCACGGCTAAAGCCGAGGGACGAGGGCGGACGCCGAATTGGAACGGTCAGAGACGTCCACTACACTGTACACGTGTCTGTGTGTTTATATTTATGCTCTAGAGGATCAGACAAAATGTTATTAGTGTTGTGCTGAAGCTAATGTGTAACGGATGTCTGTCTCACAAACGTGATCCAGTGGCTACTTATAATTGATAACACAGTGCAGCAGAATTCTCGAATCTGATCGGTCAGAATGGTGTAAAGCCGCATTGCTGATATAAACTCGCTCATTATAATAGGTAGTGGTTTCTATAGTAACAGCTCATTCACAGGGACTTGTTCATTGGCTAAACAATATAATAGTAATGAGGGTTAGGGTTAGGATAATCATCATTCTGGTCATGCTACAATGCAAACTTTCCAAACCCAAAGTGATTCATTCTTTCGTTTTAGCCATTTTTTACCCAAGAAACAAGTTATAATGTTATAGCAAATGTATGTTATAACATGTTATAGCAGCTATAAACGGTCATTCCCTCACCATCCTCACTCTCTCTCTCTCTCTCTCTCAGTTAAAGTTAGAGCTTTACCTCTGACTGACACTGGAGACTCCTTACTGAAGATGTCACTTTATCAGAACATGCGGTAGAAACGATAACGTATAAGAGGAAGAACATTAGTCATAACCTGTGATTAAGTGCTGTATGAATGTGAAGTTGTGCTTTAAACACGGAAGGATGCACTATATTACAATGTCATATTGGCTGTTGTTAACACGCATTCGATTTCCGGAAAGATTCTGTTGTCCAACTTTGGTGGGCGGAGCCTAAAGGGGTAGAAGTGTTTCTGGTTATTCAGTATGGCCACACTGATACAGTGTCAATGCTGAGGTACATGGTAAAGTTTAGCTCATGTTTATAGAGAACAGAAAACACATGAGTGTGAGATCAGTAAAGAAGTGGGCGTGGTTTACAGAAAATGGTTCGTGTGAGAGACGTTCTAATGCGACAGTCCTCAGAAACCAAACACTTGTGTACGTTTTTTTATGATTGTGTTTCTTTCCTTTAACAAAAGGTCAGCGCGAGGTTTACCCAGCGCAGCCATATGAACCATTAAAGGAAGGCCGATGTCCTGCACTTTAACCCCACGGCCACGGTTTCATTTCAAATCCAACATGCTGGACTACAGAGAGAACGAAACTGCACTCACGTCAGCATCCAATTTTACAGACCACATTGTACGTCGTTTATCATGTTTCCTATGTATGCGAAGTGACAGGCTGGCTGTTGAGTCACGCTGCAGAAGAGAATAGAGGGATGGCGCCGGGGAGGGTAGAATGGGGGGAAAGAGGAGAGGAGAGGAGTTATGGGGATAGAAAAAAAGGAGAGGAGCTCTGACCACCCAGCTGACACCTCCCTGTGACGGATGGGCTCTGTATCTGAGGGAATGGCAGTCAGCCCTCCATCGGCTTTCTCCTCAACAGCGCTGTATGAAGGAGAGAAAGAGAGGGAAAGATGGGTTTTTAAAGACACACAGATTTCTCTCTTTTGCTTCCACTCCTGTTTTGCTGTAAACCTAGAACATAAAGAGCTTGTGCTGAATAGACACACTACTATTTAAATAATAAAAAAAAAACACTCATTATTTCCTGAAATATTCATGCATTAGAAATCTACATGATTAGAGGAGTGATATCCACTTCCCTCTGTGATGTCCTTCAAACCTCCCGAGGCTAGCGCTGCCCTAATTCTCTCAGCGTCAGAAGCAGCGCAGGCCAGGGAAAGGATGGGTTTTTATCAGTCATTAGATAATCCTTACACATCTCTCGCAGATGCTTATTTTTTTATTTCCACTGAATATTCAGTGTTATCTTTCAGCTTCCAGGTAAAAAGTGTTTTTGTCATGTTAATTAATACGTCGTGGTTTTCTTTTTTGGTATCATGAATCATGATATGTCTAGACTCATATCTGTTAATTAATCAGTCCTCGTCCCAAACCATCTCCGGCTCATACGCGCCGCTGTCAAGGCAGCCCACCCTGAAGAGCTCAGCGAAGCCCTGCGTACGCTCGGTGTTTCCCGAAAAACGCTGTCTAGAGCCCCGCAGTCTAGCTTTTTCATCTCAATAACAGCACTCAGAGAAAAATGACTACCCTGCAGGCAAGAGGGAGACGTATTACTCCTTTAAACACAGTGCCTTCAGATGACTGCCATGTAAAGGAAGTACAGGCACTTTTGAGAAGAGCTCTGTAATAAACCTGGCTTCTCTCTCTCTCTCTCTCTCTCTCTCTGTCTCTCAAAGGGGTCCCTTTGGAGCACTTTGTGTCTCTCATGAGGAGGAAGTTACCAGCAGGGGATCCATACGAGAAGACGAGACAGATCTTCAGCGCATTTGATCTACGCTGTATGTTCCTGCTCCATGTCTCTCAGAATCTCTCGTTCTGTCCTCTGTGTTGGTTAAAGGAGTTCTCTGTTTTTCAACCTCACCAGCAGCGCAGCTGGGAACAGCGTGAACGCTCGCCTGCGTAAAGACACCAAAAACTTCACTTTTTAATGAAAGACTAAGTGAAGGATACACTGTTGTTTGAAGACATTCATTTCTGAAGGGAAACTTGGAACGTCCACCAGTTCAGTCTTTCACTCACTTTCCAAAAGTCATATATAAAATGAAGTCGGAACACAGACATATCCTGTGATAATGCATTCATAAGGCATTATACCTAAGTGTCTGTAGGCTGCGTTACAAATTGGCAGTGTGATGAAAAACGAGTTTATCTAAATCTTTATTTATTGCTGCACTCACATCGCAGCACTTGAATATATATAGTGAGTATAATGTCTTATAACTGGTTAATAAATGTATTATAAATATAGCTATGAACCGTAATTGCTTTTCATGAATAATTATAACAGTGCTTCTAGTATATACACCAATCAGGTATAACATTGTAAGCAGTGAATCAGACTGAGTATCTCCTCATCATGGCACCTGTTAGTGGGTGGGATATATTAGGCAGCAAGTCAACATTTTGTCCTCAAAGTTGATGTTAGAAGCAGGAAAAATGGACAAGTGTAAGGATTTGAGTGAGTTTGACAAGGGCCAGATTGTGATGGCTAGACCACTGGATCAGAGCATCTCCAAAACTGCAGCTCTTATGGGGTGTTGTCAAAAGTGGTCCAAGGAAGGAACAGTGGTGAACCGGAGACAGGGTCATGGGTGGCCAAGGCTCATTGATGCACGTGGGGAGAGAAGGCTGGCCCGTGTGATCCGATCCAACAGACGAGCTACTGTTGCTCAAATTGCTGAAGAAGTTAATGCTGGTTCTGATAGAAAGGGCTCAGAATACACAGTGCAGGACGGGTCAGCAAAAGGGGGACCAACACAATATTATGGTCATAATGCCGACAGGTGGTCATAATGCCGTGACTGGTGTATATGAGACTATTACAAAGTGCTGACTCTGGAGATCCTCTCATCGATATTAAACACGTATCGTCACAGTAAACATTACCGTATTCTAACAACACTTTTTTAATCTTTTTTTTTTGTTTCCAATTTTTGTCTTTAATTTGTTTAGCTTAATTAGCCAGTTTGATTTCATCATGTACTTGTTTGTAGTGTTTTGGCAGCATTATGAATGAACAGAGGATCTGCTGAACGGAGGATCCCAGCAGTTTAATAGGAGCGTGCTAAGCTTTACATTTTTCAAACATTTACTTTTTATTTATTTATTTATTTATTAAATGTCCGTCAGGACTGTACAGGTCTTCATATAAGCGCAGTTAGCTCTTGAGCGATTGCCTTTGGGATACAATGTCTGTAAACAGCTCCTCTCTGCCTGTATCAAAAGCTCTGCATTTCTTTGTTTATTTTGTTCTTGAAGTAATTTTTTGTGCTCTAAATGAAGTCATTATCTGAAATTAATAGCGTTTGGAATGAAGCAGTGTTGGAGGACAGGCCGCTGAAATAGGTTACGCAGTCTCACTGGATCGTCTCCGCCTTCCGTAGAAGTGTGTGTTGGATATTCCAAACTGCAGCATATAAACATATAATTAACTGATGAAATTGCGGTGCTGAAATAACCTCATTGCTTGGCCTTTGCTCCATCCTCTTTGAAACATCTTTCTTCTCTGTGTCTTTACGCCAACTTTGAAATGTCCTGCACTTGTTATAGCTTTGCCATCCATACCGCACTTTCCTACATTAAAAGTCGGATCAGTTCGGAAAGTTTTGTTAAACATCCATCCATCCTCTATACCCACTTTATTACTAATTAGGGTCACAGGGATCTGCTGGAGCCTATCCCAGCACACATTGGGTGAAAGCCAAGGGTACACCATGGACAGGTCACCAGTCCATCACATGGACACATATATAGACAGACAGCCACACACACTCAACCTAATGTACAAGTTTTTGGACTGTGGAAGGAAACCAGAGTAAACCCACGGGGGGTACTCCACACAGAAAGGTCCCTGCCTTTTCGAACCCGGGATTCAAACCCAGGACCTTCTTGCTGTGAGCCAACAGTGCTAATCACTAAGCCACCATGCTGCCCCACTTTTCTTAAACATTCTTTACAAATTCCAGCAATAAAAATTGTGCTCGACTTTAGGAGAACCACCCAAGCTTCAGAACAGTGACTTCAACCACCGTGACTGACTGTACCTTTAAATCTATATAAAGAAAACTGACTATCAACAAGCTTGTTTGAGGTGGGTGTTGATTTGAAATGAGATTACTAGTGAACCATCAAATTCATCTGAAGGGCCAAATTACTTTGCGAGAGTTCATTCATCCTTTCTTTGAATTATTAGCGACCTGAAAATGAGCTCATTTAAGAACAGCGATTAGGAGTCTGCACCGAACTTTGGAGATTAGCAACTTTTTTGTCAGCAACTAATTTTAGCTCTGCGATAAACGAGACATGCTGAACAACAACAACAACATCAATGCACCACCTATTATAAGATGATGTATATACCTTTTTTCTAATCTGTTATTTAGTTTTTTCTTGGTCACGTACTTGTTGAGAGGTGGTGAGGGAACGGCTGTTTATAGACACTAAAACTTAAGTGTAACTTTACTCGCTGTGGTATAAGAGGAACAGAATATTTCAGGACATCAGGGATGTAACGTTGACCGAGACTGTTTTATTCCTCTTAAACACTTTTGTGATCATTTCCCGTCTAATCAGAAACCGCCACTGCACAAAAACGTATTAAACCAAGATCAGGATTAGAGCAACAACTGCCAGAAAAGGCGTTTAGTTCAAAGTTTCTATCGTGGCAAAGCGTCTCAATAATTCCATCAGCTCCAGGATAGATTGCCTTTGTTCCTCTGCCAACTTAGCTTAAAACCTCTGTCTGGGTTTTCCGTGCGTGAAGGATCTGACAGCACGCCAACGCCGACGAGCCCTCCGCTGTCTTCAGCTCGCCTGCCGCAGCTGCATGAGGTGTTTGAAGGCTTCGTCAGCGCTGTCACCCCGTCCTTGTCTTCAATGGGAACAAATTGAGGGGAAAAGCACGCTTAAGTGTGCTGCCTCTATCCTGAGCCGACGTGGCAGCGTGCCCGGTGATGGAGTGTGCTTGGCACCGCCAGAAAACCTGTCATTTTCTCACGCAGGCCCCACCTCTCCATCAAAGGAGACCACACACACCTTATTGACTTCAGCTCTCTATCCAACCTGTAACAACACACACTAGGTACTGATTTCCTCTGTACTCGCATGAGTATCTGGATCACCTGTAAAGTGGTAAGACAGCTTGTAGTGACACCCACAAAACTCCATAATAGGTCATGTGCACCTACAGTAACACATCGAGATAACGCATGACAACAAGCACGTTAATATAAACCTGTGATTCTCGGCTGCACTACTGTCAGAGCTGCTCTTATAGATAAATAATGGTGTAACGTTAATTAACTAACACTCTAAGTAATGTGTAAATAAAAACGTCACCTGTTAGCCGACTCCTAGAGTATATATAGGTGGTGTTTATCACACTACAGTGTGTGGAGGTGTGTGTTTTCCTCCTCCGCTCAATCGATTTGACTTGTGATTTTTTGCTGATCTCGGCGCTGTGCTGTGCATCGGTCAGTCGCCCGAATTGATATGCACCGCATCGTGTTCGCTCTCATCCCTGTGATCCCCAGCTCAGAGCTGCACCGTGACTCCTCATCAGTTCAGCAGACACGCTAAACATATTCCACTTTCAGCCCTGACTTTGGACAGCAGCGCTCTAAAGCTCCTCAGGGGAGCTATTTCCGGCGAATCAAAGCCCATGGTGGCAGAATGACGAGCTTGGAGACACCAGATCCTCAGTGCTCTCAGGAAGCAGCTCCTCGGGACTCGGAGACCCGAGCCGAGTCCTGTCTCTTTCTATCGGCAGCTCTCAGACAGAACAACAAACTCTCACCATCACACTAACACTGAGAGAAGAAAACGGGGAAACAAATTTATTCCGGATATCGGTTGATGGTTTATCTGATGTACATTTATGCGTTTTATTTGTTCCTTTTATCCAAAGCGACTTATACAGTAAGTGATGCTGACTTCTGTCCAAGCGTATAGGTGAGGGTTGATGGTAGAGGTGGGTCCTGATTGGTTGGATGTTGGTGGTCCACATCATTTGTTTTTTTCCAGAATCATTTGTTTTTTTCCAGAATCTTGATGCATGAACATTGCTCTACTCAGATATTCTAATAAAACTGCCACAATGTTCCCTAAATATTATACTTTATAATGACTGTTATTTTTAAAGATAGTCCTGGGGTTTGTAGTAACAACCTTCCCAGGAAGGCCCGCAGTAGACGTTACTTTGACGAGTCTCGTTTTTGTTCTTCCTGCAGGCCGTGGATTCCTGAAGTTGGAGGACTTCAGAAGTGTGTTTGCACGTGTGGCTCCTCGCCTGTCTGAGCGCACCGTGCTGGAGGCTTTTCGGTAAGAAAATGCCCAATTCCTTTGGGGATGCCTCATTCAGCGTGTAATGTGTTTGTTTCAGTGCTTCCTCTGTCCCTTGTCTCACGTGCACACCGCTCTCTGTCACTGAAAGTGAATGCACTTAAACAGCATCCGCTGCTAACCAAGCCTCAGCCTGTGCTCTGTGCTTCTGCTGCTCTTTATTTATATATATATATATATATATATTTATATATATATATATATGGGGATATGATCATAGGTTTGTCTTGCTGTATGTGTTTCCGCATCAAATTGATCTCTTTCCACTGTATTCATACCCTAAGCTGCTCTTTCCAAAGCGTAGAGCTTAGGGGTGTGGATCTCTCCTGCTGAGATGATACGTGATCACAATACCATTTAGAAGAGAAGCATTTAAAGCAGCCAGCAAATCAATATGACAGGATATAGAGCTGTTTCTCTGTAATACAATGTGTTTTGAAAATGACTTTGATGGGTAGAAGACCACTCCTCCTTCACAGGATCTAAGAGGTTGCACATACCTAACTGAGACTGACTCACACCTACCACAATAAGGTGGAGGTGAGAATCTTTTAGTGAAACTTACACAACAGGATATGCCTGCTGAAATAAAGATTTCTTTACTGCAGCTTAGAAGCACAGAGGCCACGCCTCCTGCACTGTAACTCATAGAAACAGAGGCCACACCTCCTGCGCTGAGACTGACTGACACAGAGGCCAGGCCACCTTAACTGGGACTGACGGACACAGAGGCCACGCCTCCTGCACTGTAACTCATAGAAACAGAGGCCACACCTCCTGCACTGAGACTGACTGACACAGAGGCCACACCTCCTGCACTGAGACTGACTGACACAGAGGCCAGGCCACCTTAACTGGGACTGACGGACACAGAGGCCAGGCCAACTTAACTGGGACTGACGGACACAGAGGCCACGCCTCCTGCACTGTAACTCATAGAAACAGAGGCCACACCTCCTGCACTGAGACTGACAGACACAGAGGCCACACCTCCTGCACAGAGACTGACGGACACAGAGGCCACACCTCCTGCACTGAGACTGACAGACACAGAGGCCACACCTCCTGCACTGAGACTGACAGACACAGAGGCCACACCTCCTGCACTGAGACTGACAGACACAGAGGCCACACCTCCTGCACTGAGACTGACAGACACAGAGGCCACACCTCCTGCACTGAGACTGACAGACACAGAGGCCACACCTCCTGCACTGAGACTGACAGACACAGAGGCCACACCTCCTGCACCTAGACTGACAGACACAGAGGCCACACCTCCTGCACTGAGACTGACAGACACAGAAGCCACACCTCCTGCACTGAGACTGACAAACACAGAGATCAGGCCACCTTAACTGGGACTGACAGACACAGACCACACCTTCTGCACTGAGACTGACAGACACAGAGGTCAGGCCACCTTAACTGGGACTGACAGACACAGACCACACCTCCTGCACTGAGACTGACAGACACAGAGGTCAGGCCACCTTAACTGGGACTGACAGACACAGACCACACCTCCTGCACAGAGACTGACAGACACAGAGGCCACATCTCCAGCACTGAGACTCATGAAAAACAGAGGCCACGCCTCCGGCACTGAGTCTGACAGACGCAGAGACCACACCTCCTGCACTGAGACTGACAGACACAGAGGCCACACCTCCTACACTGAGAGTCATGGAAACAGAAGCCACGCCTCCTGCACTGAGACTGGAACAAAGACAAACCCTGGAGAAAGAAAGACACAGTGCCAGATGAAGGTTATTTGTTAACAGAAATCTATTGATGAAATGAATAGCAGTCATTTTGTGTGTATATTACTCACAGCATGTGTGGTACTGGAATTGAAATTGTTTGGATCTGTTCAGTGTCGATTGCCAACTTGGTTCAGCCGTACCGTAAATATTGATATGTGTGCACCAATCGCAAACTCGGAATGTTTACACCTCTAGTGGAACCTCCTCCTGCGCGCACGCTGTGTGTTCACGCCCATTCCCAACATTTATCACCGAGCCGAGATCCATTACCAAATCCCAGCCAATACGAGGCTCTCTGTGTTTTATCCCAGTGTGTGTTCGGTGGTAGTTTGGGCTGTCAGGAGGTTTGGGCTGTCTGCGACTATATGCAGTTTTTCTCACACATTATTACCACCTCTTTGCTGTTTTGGAGGGAGAACGTGAGTGCTGGCTGGAGCACAGAGAGGCCGTGCTGTCTCTTTCCTCTGTGTGAGGAGAAGCCCTGGAAATTCTCTGAGGTGTAACGTGGGTAGGGGACAGAGTATGTTGGAGTGTGTGTGTGTGTGTGAGGAGATTTAGTGCTGTGGTGGCTGTGACTCATCCACTGCAGTTAGGATACGGTGGTGCAGTCGCTGCTGAGAGCACCATGCTGTCTTCAGAGCCCAGTTACTAAGCAAATGTCTTTCTCTTCTTGAAAACTGTGAGTGTTTATCAGGAGCTACACACACACACATCCACACACGCGCACACACACACAGGCAGCATTAATGGAGGTCAGACATCGATGCTAAAGACACAGCCCCATTTTTTGTTATTAGCTGCAGAATTAACGTGGTCATTATGACAAAATTACAGCTATCACCGCCACAGCCTTTTCAACTGTGACCTATCGCGCCGCTGTAGTATATGTCCATAAATTAGCATCACGTTCAGCTAACAGGCTGTCAAACAGAGCGAATGGAGGTCACATGACAAACAAAATGAAGATGAAGAGCTGGTTAATGGTTTGGAGTGATTTATACGGACCTTTTTAATAGCTTATTAAGAACATTAATTGTCTTTGCACTGCCACCAGCACCACTTTTATTTCTATTTATTTATTTATTTATTTATTTATTTATTTATTTATTTATTTATTTATTTATTTATTTTTGTGCAGTTTACATGAAAATCATGTAAGTATTTATTTATTTATTTATTGTCCCATCAGCTCCTTTGCCCATTCAAGCATTCGAACCACACTCCTGGTGAAGCGGGAAGTCAGAACCCATTTTCAACCTCACTGCTTTCAATCTGCAAAGTTAAAGAAAACAGCGTCCAGACTTCTACTTACATAAATACGCCTGATTTTCAATTAGTGCTGCCTTTTATGTACTGTGAACTTATTTGCAGCCATGAGTTCTCTGGACACGTTCAAATATTAATCATTCAACTTTATTTTGTCTACTTCTGGGAGACATAAAGCTCAAGTTAGTGTTATTATCAATAGAGCAACTTTAAACCCAAGTGAACAGACACACAGCATTATTACTACAAAGACCTCATTAATAAATATAATAACTTTGATCAATCTGATCAGGACTTTTTGCGAAGAGTCAGGCCAGCATTCTTTGTTTTTAAAATTTTTAATTTCATTCATGACCATAAATGATGGAAGATTTATTGTACATGTGTCATATTTCTGGTCATATCACGAACATCTTCAGTTACTGAGTGTAATGAAAGTCGAGCAGGTAGTTTCAGGAGTCTCATCTATAAGTCGTACCAGCTTCAGTCTGTAATCAAAAAACCTTCCCCAGCTCCCTGAGAGTGTGTGTGTGTGTGTGTGTGTGTGTGGGGCTGTGGGTCCCCAGCCAGCAGCAAAGAAGTATACTCAAAGTCATAACCTTCACGCCACTGTGCCATCTTGTTTTGTCGCCTGCATCACATCACCCTCCTCCTCTTTCACGCCATCGCTGCTCCTTAAACCCCGGCATGCCAATTGGCGGCCAGGCGAGATGGAGAGATGAAATTCTACAGTAAAAGGAGAGCAAAAGGCTGAAGGAAAGAAGGGAGAGATACGAGGCCCGATCGACTGTAGTGTTCAGAGTTTATCTGCGAGCCCAGGGCTGTGTTTAGGACAGATTATCACAGCAAAGTGATAAATGAGAACACTAACCTCTGGAGGGTGCGCATACCTGTGTGTGTGTGTGTGTGTGTTTTCTTCATGTGCACCGTGTAGCCTTGGTTTTAAGTGTACACATTTGCAGTCTGCAGAAAAAGAGCAACACCCTTGTCCTGTCCTTTTTTATCATAATTATAGCAGAAGAATGGAGCGCCCTGCAGGCTTCACACTATTAGCAGAGAGGCTGGTGCCTCTTTATGCGTAGCAGATTTATGGGCGCACGCCTGGCGCTCCTGACGAACGTTAACGCCGTCATCGCTTCTCTGCCGCCCGCCTGTTGCCATGGTGACAGCGTACTCCGAGCCAGGGCCCCAACGCACCTTGAGCAGCGCCTGCAGTTGTGTTTTTTTCCTTCTCTTCCCTTCCTTCTCCCTTCTCCCCCCCCCCACTCCCTTCCTCTGCATCTTCTCTTTTCTTCTCTTTTGTTGTCGGTGTTTCCAGAGCAACTATCTGTCATCTCCTTTCCATAAATACTTGCTGCACACATTCTTGAGAGAACGGCAAGCTCAGCTTTCACATTGTCTGCTCTGAACGCTCACAGCTGTAATCAAACCGTGCAGATAGATGTCAAGTGTTGCTCTAGGATGGCACTTTTTTACTAAAAACAACAAACAAAAAAACCCAACCCAAGCTTTGGGCATTCATTTTTTTTTTTTTTTTTTTTTTTTTTTTTTTTTTTTTTTTTTTTTAAATATCTCCTTTGATAGTGATGGACTGAATTTGAAGCTTTAACCAGTGACCAAGATGGTATTTTTCATGCAAGGTCAAGGGTGCTTTTCTGTCCTTAACTGAAAGTATTCGTTCTCTCATGCTGCCCGTGTCACTGAGATACAGTAAACCAAGCTGGATATGAAACCGCTCTGTCTTATCAGAGTGAAATAATGAAGTAATTATACACATCTCTGAATGTTTCAGCACTTGAGTGTAAAAGATTAGTCAGTTTACCCAAAGACTCATCTAAAACTTCAGCTTCCTCTGCCTTCTGAGTCTCTTTAATCAGCTGAAAGGAGGCCTGATGAATATGAGGATTCATTAGCAATCTTAAATTAAACTTCGCTAGCTGTTGCTCTCCTATGAACCACTGGTGGCTCTTTTCCTTTTTTTTCCTTTCCTCCAAAATAGTCACGCTTCTCCACCATGTGATACAGAAGCTCCAAAACATCTCAAACCAGCTTTTTCTGGGAATGGACCGCTGGGAGTGAAGAAATTTGGAGTCTCTCCGGTAGTGTCCGTGCACACGGACCTGGAGTAGGGTCGCGATCCCGCACAAGCACTTTTTCTTTAACGGGAGAGCGAGTGGGAGAGAGACTCCTACAGATCAGCTGCATAATTAGCCTCGCTTGCTCCCAGCGTGAGTGCGTTTACTGCATATTGAGAGTTTGCCCTTTTCTTTTGCCACCATATCAAGGTAATTACATTTCCTTTTGTAGCACCGTGAAAGGAGGCATCACTGGCCTGCAGTTTTACTGCCTGCCCATGGAAGCTGGGAGTACATAAATCCCTTAAAGTAGCTCTTTCTCTCCCTCCTCCCGCTGACATGGTGAGCTTAATAAAAGCACAATGAGGCAGTCTGAGTGCAGAGTAAACAGCTAATGGTTAACGGAAACATGGCTTTTGGGAGCCGTGTCTTTGTTGACAGAGCGGTGTCATTCCCACCAGAGCCGTGCATTTCTGATTGGTCAGAAGATTAGTTGGTTAGTGTCGGGAAGCGGTAGCTTAGTGGTTAAGGTGTTGGAATACCAGGATGACCACGCTGGGCCCTTGAGCGAGACCCTTAACCTTTATTTGCTCAGTTGTATAAAACGTCTGCCAAACACAGTATACTTAAACTTTCTTTCATTCCGCTCTAAGGCAAGATTACTGCACCACTTCAAAATATACCCCCTATGTTTACTTCTGCACTAAGAATGTGTGTACACTGGATGATCCACGTAAACAGACTAAAAAGCGTCTGTAAGGAGTCTCCAGTGTCAGTGCTCTGTACAGAAACAGGTGAAGCTTAGAGGCAGGCCAATTTTAAAAATATGTATTATTCTCTTAAAGAGAGAAAAATTATTTTCCTTCCAACAAGTGGAAAAAAAGTGGATATTTTTATACAGCGGTTTAGATGCAGTTTGCTATAATTTTGTCCATATTGTTTGCCATTCCTAGCATTTTTCACCCTCAGTATATGGATGGAGAGCAAATTAAAATCTTTCCTTTTTTGTTCTTTTACAGATTTCTGTTGTAAAGGAAACGGTTTATAAATGAGTGCAGCTCTTCACAGTCTGCTAAGCTGTTTCATTTTACCCAAACACGATTTTTTGGCCGTCTGGCTCTGCGCTCCTTCGCCGGCTTGTTTTTGATTCAGAGGGAGAGAGTTGGGCGAGGGCAGGCTGGGCTAGCAGAGGGTAATGCAGTAATCACATTGGTTCCCCCTGGAGTGGGTGAGAGGGTTAGCAGAGTGCTGCCCTCTGCCTGTGGCGACTCCCCCAGCTGCTGCACTCCAGAAAGCCTGGCTGTCTCACACACCACGCTGCTCACTGAGAGAAAGAGAGACACACACACACACACACACACACACACTGACACAACATGCTTTACATCATGGTCTTCACTGTTCCTTTAAAATGCATTTGAATTTCAATCACTTAAAGCATTTACTATTTGATTGCATTTGAATATTAAACTTCCGCAGAACAGTAACAGTAGCCGCACCACGCATTCACTAAATAAAAACTAGCTCACTAAACACTCACGCTTTCTTAAACACACATCACATCTTACCAAGAGTATAGACACACCGGTCTTGTGTTTCCTAAAATTAATCCAAGTACAAGATTATTAATCCTATTTCTACTTTCAACCTTACTTATTTCAAACTTGAAAGTGATGGGGATATGATGGAGGAGACATTGGACGAGGTGATGGGAGAGTTGGTGAGGGAGATGGTGGAGGAGGTGGTGGGAGAGAGGGTGAGGGAGATGGTGGAGGAGGTGGTGGGAGAGAGGGTGAGGGAGATGGTGGAGGAGGTGGTGGGAGAGAGGCTGAGGGAGATGGTGGAGGAGGTGGTGGGAGAGAGGCTGAGGGAGGTGGTGGGAGAGAGGCTGAGGGAGATGGTGGAGGAGGTGGTGGGAGAGAGGGTGAGGGAGATGGTGGAGGAGGTGGTGGGAGAGAGGGTGAGGGAGATGGTGGAGGAGGTGGTGGGAGAGAGGGTGAGGGAGATGGTGGAGGAGGTGGTGGGAGAGAGGCTGAGGGAGATGGTGGAGGAGGTGGTGGGAGAGAGGCTGAGGGAGGTGGTGGGAGAGAGGCTGAGGGAGATGGTGGAGGAGGTGGTGGGAGAGAGGGTGAGGGAGATGGTGGAGGAGGTGGTGGGAGAGAGGGTGAGGGAGATGGTGGAGGAGGTGGTGGGAGAGAGGGTGAGGGAGATGGTGGAGGAGGTGGTGGGAGAGAGGGTGAGGGAGATGGTGGAGGAGGTGGTGGGAGAGAGGGTGAGGGAGATGGTGGAGGAGGTGGTGGGAGAGAGGCTGAGGGAGGTGGTGGGAGAGAGGCTGAGGGAGATGGTGGAGGAGGTGGTGGGAGAGAGGGTGAGGGAGATGGTGGAGGAGGTGGTGGGAGAGAGGGTGAGGGAGATGGTGGAGGAGGTGGTGGGAGAGAGGGTGAGGGAGATGGTGGAGGAGGTGGTGGGAGAGAGGGTGAGGGAGATGGTGGAGGAGGTGGTGGGAGAGAGGCTGAGGGAGGTGGTGGGAGAGAGGGTGAGGGAGATGGTGGAGGAGGTGGTGGGAGAGAGGGTGAGGGAGATGTTGGAGGAGGTGGTGGGAGAGAGGGTGAGGGAGATGGTGGAGGCGGTGGTGGGAGAGAGGGTGAGGGAGATGGTGGAGGAGGTGGTGGGAGAGAGGGTGAGGGAGATGTTGGAGGAGGTGGTGGGAGAGAGGGTGAGGGAAATGGTGGAGGCGGTGGTGGGAGAGAGGGTGAGGGAGATGGTGGAGGAGGTGGTGGGAGAGAGGGTGAGGGAGATGGTGGAGGAGGTGGTGGGAGAGAGGCTGAGGGAAATGGTGGGGGCGGTGGTGGGAGAGAGGGTGAGGGAGATGGTGGGAGAGAGGGTGAGGGAGATGGTGGAGGCGGTGGTGGGAGAGAGGCTGAGGGAGATGGTGGAGGAGGTGGTGGGAGAGATGGTGAGGGAGATGGTGGAGGAGGTGGTGGGAGAGAGGGTGAGGGAGATGGTGGAGGAGGTGGTGGGAGAGAGGGTGAGGGAAATGGTGGAGGCGGTGGTGGGAGAGAGGGTGAGGGAGATGGTGGGAGAGAGGGTGAGGGAGATGGTGGAGGCGGTGGTGGGAGAGAGGCTGAGGGAGATGGTGGAGGAGGTGGTGGGAGAGAGGGTGAGGGAGATGGTGGAGGAGGTGGTGGGAGAGAGGGTGAGGGAGATGGTGGAGGAGGTGGTGGGAGAAATGGAGAAGGAGGTGGTTTAGGACATGGTGGGAGAGTTGGTGATGGAGATGTTGGGAGAGTTGGTGGGGAGATGGTGGTGGAGGAGGGAGTGGAGGAGGTGGTGGGAGAGTTGATAAGGGAGATGGTAGAGGAGGTGGTGGAGGAGGTGGTGGGAGAGATGGTGAGGGAGATAGTAGAGGAGGTGGTAGTACTGATGAATGGTGGAGGAGATAGTGGAGGTGATGATAAGGGAGATATTAGAGGAGATGGTGGAGTAAATGATATAGTAGATGACAGGGGGAGGATGGAGGAGATGGTGGAGGAGATGATAGAGGAGAGGACGGGGGAGGATGGAGGAGATGGTGGTGGAGGAGGAGTTCAGTTGGGCGCATTGTACCGCGTGTAGTTGCCATGACAGCTACTGCATATGTGCACCATGCAGGAATTCTGATGAATCTTTTTTTTCTTCAATTTATTTATTTATTTTTTGTTCTGTTCCTTTTTCGGTGCTCGTGGTTATCAGAGATCTCATGTGGTAAAGGCAGACTGTGTTCCTTGAAGCGAAAATATAAGTGTCTTTTAAATAGGGCCTCGGAGAGGCGGGGGCATCGCTGTCTGAGGGAGATAGTGGAGGGCTGCTGGGCTAATATAGACCGACCGATACGTCCGTCTGAAGCTCCACTATTTATTTGCACTGAGAGATCAGTTGTTTCTTGTTGTTTTTTATAAAAATTATGGAAACTGCTGAATACTGAAAGTGTAGATCAGCATGCATGATAAGGAGAAGCGTAAAATGGAGTTTATTTGCCATTTGTTTGTTGTTTTCTCCTGCCTTTGGAGCAGGTAGATGAGCATGACGCTCCCGTGGTTTTTATCCATTTGCCGTATTTATTGCTCGATCTCCTGCTGTACATTTGTTTTCCACCTGATGGGATTTCGATGCGCACACAAGACACCAGATTTCATGCAGCTCAATTCTAACTGGAAGATCATAAAGCTTCTTGTGTGCTGCGTGAATCACCAGGATCTGGTGTCGTATAGAATTAACACGCATGTGTCAGGATGCTTCTTATCAGAAAGGAGATTATTTGTGGCGGCTGATTTTGAGGGGAACACAGTTTTCCGTAAATAATATTTAGAAAGTATTCACACCCCTTCGGGCATGTTATATATACGGAAAATGTCATATTTAGGCTTTTTTAACTTATTGATCGTACTCTCGAGCTCTGGATTCTTCTGAATGAAAAAAAAGAAAAGAGAAAAGGACAGAAGAAGAACAGGATAAAATAAATACACGGATAAATAAATAAATAACATAGGAATGAAAATAAAACATTTTATATATAATTTTATTTTTATATTTCTTCTTTAAAGTAAAAGTACTTTTTCACTTGGCATGATTTGGGCAGTGCTACACGATGATATAATAATATCATGATAAATTACAGCATAGTGCTCTTTCCTCACAATATGGTGGATGTTGCTGAGACCTCTGGAACATTTTTGTCACTTTTTTCCCTCTTTGCCTCATTTTGAATGAGTTCCACATCACATACTGCGATAGTCTGTGTGTGTATCCTGATGTTTCTGTCGTGCTGACCATCCTGACTGCATCACACACACACACACACACACACACTCCACCAGTGTATAAACATGGTTACCGCATTTCAAACAAATGTGTGAGGTTTATTTGGATTAACTGTCAGCTTCTCTTCCGTCCACCAGACCACAGATGCGTCTATTCTTTATTTCAATTAGGATTTTTTCGGTCCACTTGCGTGTTTTTGTCGTGTCTTTAATCTGCCGTTCCTGCTCTCAGATCACAGGTTCATCTCATAAACTTAAAAGTTTCGAGAGAGATGCAGTATAGCTGTCAACAATCCATTTCAAAGACAAGCTGCATGCACACACGGTGTGTGTGTGTTTGTGTGTTTACGCTGCACGTCTTTAAGAGAAAGCCCTGAGGTGGGAGACTGCTCTGTCTCCAGATAGCTGTGAGCCTCGTAAGCCGCTGCTTATCGATGATTATTCGTCTCCTGGTGCTACATCAAGATGTTTACTTGGGCCAAAGCCACAAGACGAGCACACTCTCTCCAGGGCAAGAGAGAAGCAAATAATACAGGATGTGTACCAGCTTCAGCTCCAAGCCAGACTAAGCAAAGGGACCTAAGTAAATCCGGTGCTAGCTCGTCATGCATGTGTGTGCTCGTGCATGTGCGCTTGTTTGTTTTCATGTGTGTATATAGTGTATATGTGAAGTACACACACATCATATTGTTCTGTATCTCTCTATGAACCTCAAATATCTAATGTAAGTAACAGAAATTAGTCGTATTATAAAAAAGAAGGAGTAGATTTCAATCTATGGAAATTCACCATTCTGTTTCAGTGAGAAGTAGCAAATACATTTACAGGGGGTTGTGAAATAGCAGGCAACTGCAACACAACACTTACAGAGCAGCAATGAGTGATACACTATATTGGCAAAGGTTTTGGGACACCCTTCCAAATCGTTGAATTGTTGTTTTTCAGGGGTTGGTCTCAGCTCCTTAGTTCCAGTGAAAGGAACTCTTAATGCTTCAGCTTCATACCAAGACATTTTGGACAATTTCATGCTCTTTGTGGGAACAATTTGGGGATGACCCCTTCCTGTTCCAACATGACTGCACACCAGTGACCAAAGCAAGGTCCATAAAGACATGGATGAGTGAGTTTGGTGTGGAGGAACTTGACTGTCCTGTACAGAGTACTGACCTCAACCCCATAGAACACCTTTGGGATGAATTAGAGTGAGACTGTGAGCCAGACCTTCTCGTCCAACATCAGTGTCTGACCTCACAAACTGGAAGAATGGTGAAAAATTCCCATAAACACACTCCTAAACCTTGTGGAAAGCCTTCCCAGAAGAGTTGAAGCTGTTCTAGCTGCAAAGGGCGGGACAACTCCATATTACATTCATGTGCATGTAAAGGCAGATGTCCCAATACTTTTGGCAATATAGTGTACTTGCACTAGGAAAGACATTTTGATGGCCACTGGTTAAGAGCAATATGCAAATTTACATTTAAAATAGTGAACAAATCTGAGAAACAGATGCTGAAACTCAGAGAGTGTCACCTACTTTCTCTTTGTTGGTCTGTTATTCAGGAATAATGAAAGTCATGGATGTAGCTGTAGCTGGTAAGTAAGTAGATTAACATCACGTTTAACATCACAGCCGTAAAAAGATAATATCATATTCTGAATGACTTTTTATAGTATTTTTTATTCATTCATCAGTCATCACTTTATTTTGTTTTTAGTGCATTCTTTGAATCTTTGAGAGTTGTGGATGTTCTCTGATCAGCTCTCAGGCTTTGACATTGTTGTACTCGCCCGTGATGTCTAGGATTTGATTTGGACAGGGAATAATCCGAGTTGGATGAATCTGTCAGTAGTTTTGGAGGTGGGGAAAACAGCGTGTGGGTTTTTTTTTTTTGCTGAAACGTGTGTACGTGAGTGGGAAAAGCAGAGCAGAAGCAGATACAGTAGCTGTGGCAGGAACAACGCCCTGTCTGTCAGTGTCACTTTGGAAGTGCTTTATATAACGCACATGTCCTCTGCGCAAGTCCTCACAGCCTTCCTTAACCAAAAACGAGACACTTTCAGACAGAAGTGTGAAGAGCTGCCAGACTTGTAAACGTGCCACTTTGCCTCTACAACTGACTTTAACCATTCTGGCTCTTAAAAAGAGCTTGTTACCTCTAAGGTAATTAAAGTGCTAATGAATGACCTGCCATTCTTTGCTGCACTCAGAGTAAAGGGCTGGGGGGTGGAGGCCCGCTGCCAGGGTTCTCCTGACATAACAAATGTTTTTTTTTGCCCAAGTACAGAATGAAATTGAGGTTTTAGGTCCACATAACGTACGTCTCCCAACGAAGCCAAACAGATGTCAGAATAAGTGCACAATTACGCTCCATGTTCCATCTCATCCCTCTGACCCCTCATGCCCCTATTACCCGGGAAAGCATGCCTCAACCTTTGTAGGCCGCTTCTGTCTCATTATTCTGCTGTGTCCCAAACAAAAGTATGATTATAGTACTTCTGTTTGACACAGCCTATTATTTCTATTTGAATGAGTAGTCCTTGTAAGGCTATGATGGATTGCAGTGGAGAGGAGATAAGAGCTGTCTGAACCACTTAAAATCACAGTCTTCAAGGAGGCTCAGAGAACTGAAGCTCTAACCCCTGCCATTCATTAGAGGAAAATAAGCAGCGTACAAGTCTCCACTGTCCAGCAGGGCTACATCTACACTCACACAAACAGCTTTATACACGAAGACAAGTCAAATCTAATTTTTTTTTGCCTTATCCTACAGTCAGGATTATGGAAAGAATGACAGAAAATGTTTGGTTTTAATTCGGATTTCAGGACACAGACATGAAATATCGTAATTTTTATTGTCGTTCCTAATTAAGGCTCCTGAATATAGTTTGTAATGTCATCATATGCATGATGCCTCTGTACACAAAGCAGCTCCTTGAAGGCATGCTGTGGAGGTGAAGTTTGGAGAAGGTGGAAGAACAGGAGAGCCCTGACTCTGACTCAACCACACTGAACACCTTCAGGCTGAACTGGAGTCTCCTCAACATCCCAACATCAGAGTCTGATCTCACTAATGCTCTTGTAGAATGAACACAAATCCACACAGCCAACAGTCTAGTGGAAAGCCTACCAGAGGAGAAGAATGGAGCTGATTATAACAGCAGAGGAGAAATCAATCTGGAATGGGACGTTCAACAAGCACATGGTCCGGTGTCTACATACTTTTGGTCATAAAGTGTTTCTGTAAGGATTCTCTGTCTGTGTGAAGTTACACCTCTTCTCTTTTGCTGTGTGAAGTCTGTTATTAGGTTTCCTCCAGATTCTCCGGTTTCCTCCTACCTCACAAAACTCCTCCTACCAACTTCATGCCTGGTGTTCCCTTGGATAGACTCTGGCTCTCGGACAGACTTATCATTAAAGCCATTAATAATCCAGCTACAAAGCAGCTCACAGAATCTCTGCAGCAAAGTGTCCATCATTTGTTCCTCTTGAAAGCGTCTGTTTTGAAAGGTCCTATGAAGTAACTGCGTATAAAACTCATAGCTAGAAACGTCCTGGTGCTCATCACTTCAGTTTGTGACACTTCTTGAAATGTGCCTCAAGACTAAAACCACTATAGAGGCAGTGAAGGGGAGGCCTGTGTCCTTACTTTATTTAAAAACTCTTCAGTTTTTTTGCTGTTAAGAGATACAGCTCCACATTACCCTTCCAAAATATAGTATGTGGTGCAATCCAATTATCTAACCTTTGCTTACTTGTGTGTAATTACTGTAGCAACCAATTACAAAACCAATTTGAGTAAATGAGACTGTACAAAAATTGGCTTTTGCCAGTTATTATTCACAGTGTGGATACTAAAACTGATATTCTACAGATTTAAGAATCACATCTGCAATCCAGAGCTCTTTTGGTTAAAAAAGACCTCCATCTCCAAGGATAAAGCAGTGTCACTGAGCACAGACGGCCATCTTTCATCTCCGTCCCTTTCACAGTTCCTCATTTCTGCTCTGTACTGTGGAGTGTCTCTCAAGCCCAGGCTCCATATGGAGGGTCAGAGGAACTTTGATCTCCACAGGCCTTATGCTGATTGTGTAATTCTGCCAGTGGAATGTGGACTTGGTGCTCAGTGCCCAGTGCTCCCTGAAGGTCACCATGAAGTACTGAATGTTCTCCAGAGAAGACACAGTGGAGCATGCGGTGTGACTGTCCTTTTCTTTTCTTCTGGCCCAGATGACAGGGCTGAGGTTTGTTTCTGGAAGAGATGCTTTGTTGCCCCCCCCCCCCCAACATTAGGTATGTGAGCGAGGAAAGCAGAGCGTTCCTGTACGAGTACCCATGCTCCGAGCTGTTGGATCCTCTCTCGTGATTGGCTGCTGGCGAGTGGAGACTCGGGGGAACTGCAGGAAGGGCTCTCTCTCTCATCAGCCTTACCGCTTTTACCTTTTTATTATTAAACATCCTCCACATGGAAGGTCTGCTTCAAAGCCACAGGCCATTAACTTTTCTGCACTTGAGATTTAAAGCAGAGTGTCTGACACAGATTGTATAAGTTTCGTCTGGTTTTCCCCTGAGGCTTAAGGAACCAGTGGAAAAAATTAGGCCTGGAGCATGTTTGAAGGTTTTTACCATAATGACTTGTGGACTTGTAAAGGCCAGACAATTGTTTTAATTTAGAGTATAACATTTTACCTTATAAATGTATATTCATCCCACATGCTAGAAATCTTCACACATACCCAAACTGAATAGAACAGGCCTAATGGGTTATTTATAGTAATTTATAGGGAAACATTCGGCCCTACAGGCCAAACGGCAGTGAAAAAACTGCCTTGAAATGCAATCAATACCACAAGGATTCCTTTAAAAAACATTACACTTAAAAAACAATCTATTTATAGTCACTGTCGACAAACGCTCAGACAAAAGTTTTTGTTCTCACTGCTTTCAACTTCTTTAAGAGGAAAAAGCAGAGCTTATTACAGAGAAACGGCAACGCGTGAACTCTTTTGTCCTGATTATTGGTACAAGAAACAGTACAGAATTTTCTATAGATCTTGTTCACAAAAACCACAGATGATTTGTCTTAAATCATGCTCTCAGTTAAAGAAGACTCGTTTAGTTATTCTAAGGATGATAACATCACATCATTTGTTGGGAACCGACTCAGATCCGAAGCTCTGATATCAATACGAGATCAAAACTCTCTAACGATACAATGCGTTTATGTATTTAAAAGCAGAATGTTGAACAGTACAGCATTACTTAATATACTTATTATTCCTTCTGCAGGGTTCTGCCGAAGCTTTGTTATAATTCTGGCTCTTGTATCTAGTCCTGAACATTCCAGTAGAGAATTGTAGACTGGCTTTTAGATGAGGTACATAAGTACAAGACAGATTCTACACATGCTGCGGTCTTCCTGCAGACTGCATTGGGAGTTGTTGGAAGAAAAACGACTTTGACCGGATTACATTTCTTTGGCGGTACACGAGCAAGGGCAGCTTTACACATATGAATTAAACATTAGCCGGGGAAAGGAAAAGTTTTCCTTGAACATGGCACCGTATTTTTTCTTCCAGAGAGAAGCCGGAAATTGAGTGGTGCAACAGCCGTTTTCTATACGTCTCTAAAAGCTCACAGTCAGATTCAGATTATTCTCGGCTCTCCGAGCTGTCAAACAGATGTGTGTCTCCCTCCTTTCTCTTTTCTTAGTCTGTTTGCAGACACAGAGAGAGAGAGAGAGAGAGAGAGATGGAAATAGTACTAAAGTGTCATTCCTCAAAATGATCAAAAAGGATAACTGCAAGGATTGTCCTATGAATAAAGCTATCAGACACACGCAGGTATAATTATCGTGTCCAGGCAGGAAAGGGAAGACAGGACTCCTTGCATTTCGCACCAATTATCACACTGCAGTGTGGACAAGTGAGCAGCCACTGCAGACCGAATAAAGGATCACGCTCGGCATGCAGTCAGCATGGTATATAAGGACAAAATATGTGAGCGTGTAATGTCTTTGTTGGGAACCAACGGCAAACAAACAAGGCGTAAACAGCTGACGGGCCTCCCCACGCCCCTCCTCACACCACTCCTTCCGCAAGGTGAATCTGACTCCTCTGTAGTTCCCTTCAAAGGAAGTAGAAGGAGAAAATTGTTTGCAGCGGGCTCTCCCGCACGCGCTCAGCGGTCGTCCTCAGCCGTTGTCTTGGAAACAGAACTTCAGCCGTTTGTAGATATGACATTCTATCAATCTCCTCATTTGGGGAAGGATCGCGTGTAGCACATGAGCGGAGGACGAGAGCAAGCACCGGCGAAGGAAGGTGCTCGAGCCTTAGGCACCTTTGTGGGTGCATTTCACTCGGGGGGGTCATCGCACCATGAGCCCCATCTCATGCCAATTAAAGAGAGCACCAAGCCGGTTAGAGCGCGCCCGCCTCTGCCTCGCGGAGCTGGAGAAATAAACACGTTAAATGGTGTGATTAATCCATCTCACAGAGCCATGGAAACAGTAAGCTGCTGGGCTGTGATAATGAAGACATGGGTCTCTGTGGAAGGTGTGTGTGTGTGTGTGGTGGTCTTGGTGTGTTAACAAAACTGGAAGGGCATTCAAGGTTCTAGTCCACATGCACACCAGGAAGAGTTCCTGTAACACCTCATCACCACATTTATTGCTTCTCTATTCAGAAGATTCCTCTTTTCTACCTTCTACCTTCTACTTTTTTTTCTTAAACCTTCACGTTTTACAGCTCGCCTTCACACTTGCTGTTTTTTCCACCTGAAAAATCACTAGATGGAGCTCCTTTTGTTCCGGGGTATAGAGAAAAAAAAGCAAAAATGGTTCACGCGGCATGCTCACCGTTACCATAACAACAGTCTTACCAGTCCTAGCTAGTGCCAGCTAACCAGCTTGAGCTCTAGATTAGATTTATTATTATCAGTAATGCAGATGGAAAGAAGATCAGGGGTTAGGAGGTTCACAGTAGCTCTGGACACGAGACTACTTAGGTGTAGCTACGGATAAAGTGTCACATCATATCATATCATGTACCGCAAAACACACACAGTGTTAAATCTCCTCATACTCACTCATTAACACTCAGACTTACCTTCCACTAGCACTTATTTGTTTTTCTTGCAGTTTTGACCTGATTGATCATCTACGTTCACTGGACAAACGTGCTTTGGATCTTGGCCACAAACTGACCCTTTTTCTACACCTCTACTACATCACACCTTGTATCCCAAAAACAAAGACATGTTCAGTCTATTGAGACGCCGCCCAGCCCGTACACCGACGTATCAGACGTCTAGATAAAGGATGACGTTATTCCATTATACACACCCAGTGCCACTTCCTCAGATGTTTTAAAAGTGTTAGGGTGAATAATTCCAAACTTTGTGTGTCCAAGCGTGTTCAAAACACAACTCGGCTAAAAAGACGAACCTTCTCACCAGATTCACTCCATCCTTGTCGTTATGGTAACAGTGGTTTGGCTTGATGCGTACATTACAGCATTCATACACACTGCTGAGATCGGGACACATTTAAACCATCTGGAATCGGAATGAACTCATTCATATTAGTGAAAATCTTTGCATGTGAACACAAAGCCCCTAACATCCTGGCATGCTAAGCTACAAACTAGTGAATAACTCATAGGCTAGCCTTTTTTGGTGAATCAGAATATGGTGAAGGTGTAGAGAAGATCAAATAATAGAAGAATTATTATTCTATTCTAAATAAGTTTTATACACAAGCTTTAGGAAGTACAGTACAGTCAGCTTTCACCTGAGATCTGTTTTTTTCTGAAAAAACCTATCTATATTTTATCACGTCAGCTAGCGAGATCAAAATTAAGGGTTGCACCAGACCCTCCACAGGTCCCACCCAAGCCTCCATATCAAACCCCAGCTAGGTTCAGTAAGGAGATCTGAGGCAGATTATACACAGAGAGCGCCTTGAGCAAGGGCACGGGTTATCGGCGAGCGGAGACAGGCTCGTTTTCCATTTCTGTGGAGACCAGCACTCCACTTACAGGAGAGAGAGAGAGAGAGAGAGGGTAGCGTAAATAAGCCACACACTTCCTGCTGTGAGACGGTAAACAACAACAACAACAAAAAAAACAGGAGTTTGTTTCACTTCAATCAGCACTGCTCCAGTTCAGGTAAAGTAGAAACAAACATCTCTGGTGTTTATCTGCTGTTGACATTTCAGCTGCCTGCCTCCTCGGAGAGAGAGAGAGCGAGAGACGTAAAAGCATCACTCTTCTCCTTCTTCTACTGTATTTTAACTGCAGAACTGGCTCTCTCTCTCTCTCTCTCTCTCTCTCTCTCTCTCTGTCTCTCTCTCTCTCTCTCTCTCTCTCTCTCTCTCTCTGTCTCTGAGCTGAGGTTGAACTTCCTTTTCTTCAGACTTGTCTTTGAACGTAACTCTGGAGTTCCTCTCTGTGGTAGGCCCAGACTGTGTTAAAAGCACTGCTCTGACTGACAGCCTGATGGAGCTGTCTGAGAGTATTAGGCTCCTTTTCCCCTTGCCGAATTCCTGACCCAGACGGGCAGCCCAGTTTCTGCGATATGGTTGTTGGGGGCAATTAGACTCTCATTTCAAAGAGCTCAAATCCATCGAGAGACCATTAACCACTCTGCTACAACGGCTTGTTCAGATCCTTCCTGGTTTCCTCCTTTGCGGTGACAGGACACCGTGTCGGTCAGCTCCTGTGTGTGTATGTGTGTATGTGTGTGTGTGTGCGTGTTTTTCATGACTCTGCTCTCCCCCATTGTGTTATTTTGCACAGGAGCAGATGGGCTCTCAGCGTAAAGTGCTCTTTTTTTTGCCCAGTCACCGGGAGCACACAGCGCCGCATGTTATAAAGGATATACTGCTCCGCTTCTGCAAATAGAGCACAATCTGTTACCGCGTCACTTTCCGAGGGCTTTGCAAGGGATTTGTTGTAAAAAACGATTCGACATTCATGCGTATAACTTCACACATAATTCAAACAAATACACAGACTACATATATGTCAAAGGAAATGTCTATTTATTTTATCAAACACCACCCACAATACGCACCTCAGAACTGTGTCACTAATCCACATGAGTTTAGCGTGTCATCTTTTTATTTTGCTTTACATCACTCACTCTGCTGAAAAATCTTTACCCTCTCCTGCCTCGGTGAAATAATCAACACCCGCTAAATCACTCGGGTCATCAAACAGAAATCTACTGCAGTCTTGTCAAAGTACCCCAGGTGAAGGGGCGGAGTCAGCTTTCAGGCTTTTACCCCAACAAGCAAACTGTTTAAAAAGAAGATAGAAACGCATTTATTAAACAGCCGAAATGATCTCCCTCCTCCTTCATCTGAGATCCATTCTGTTTGTGTTTTTCAATTCCCTCAAATGATTTTTTTAATAATCTATTTTAGTCGAACTAGTCTTTCTAATCTATTTTAATTCCTTTGTCTTATTTTTATCTCCCAGTCGTAATGACATTACTTTTCTGATATTTTGTGTATTATAAACCACATTTTGTATATTTGTTCTCATTTTGTAAACTTCTTTTCCTTTCTCATCCATTAATGGGCTGTATGAAGGGAAATAATGCAGTTCTGGAGAAAGCAGGCCTGTGTGTGTGTGTGTGTGTGTGTTCTGAGAGGATTAAATGATTACCATCTCACAATGCTCCTG
Organism: Hemibagrus wyckioides; assembly: GCF_019097595.1. Taxonomy (NCBI): domain Eukaryota; kingdom Metazoa; phylum Chordata; class Actinopteri; order Siluriformes; family Bagridae; genus Hemibagrus; species Hemibagrus wyckioides. The sequence goes on along the minus strand of NC_080718.1, from coordinate 5,563,206 downwards.
ATCTTATAATCAAGTTCAGAATGCCACGAGCGACCTCTTAGTGAAGTGATTAGGGCTTTGCACAGATGTGCCTGAAGCCTAATGGAGCCGGTCAACTCTTCCGCTGATAGGCGGGGAGTTTCCATTGGCCGTCTGGACGTTAGCGACGGGCGCGTTACATTCCGGCGCAGCTCCTAGCCTGTGAGCTCTCCCCTGGCAACAGGAGATTACGCATCTCTGTGTCTGTGCTAAAGCTTTCCAGTTAAACCCTGGGTACACTGCGACATATTTCTGCTTTAATCTCTTTTCCAGGCCACACTGCTGCTCTCTCAGGCCACTGACATGAACACAGGAAGAAGCACAGAGCAGGAGACAGAGAGGGACTTTTACCCTATAAACCACTTTTCGGTGTCTGTGACTGTGTAACTCGAGAAGATGGTGCTAAGCAGTGGTCTCGCCTGTAATGACCGGGCAGATACATATCTCATAGAATCTCTGAGAATATAATCTCATAGAATCTCTTTTACTGGAGAGAAATGTAAGTCTGTCATTTGTGGGCGTGTTCAGGACCTCATCGTGGCACTAAAAGCCATGAACTCATTTCAGTAAACCAAGCTCAGACTGAACGTGACCTAGATATCTCACAGAAGCTAGCTAGGTTCTTGATTTTAGGTGAGCTAAGAACTCTAGATTTGTGGCTAGATAATTCTGACCGATTATTTCTTTCCTAATTGACCGTAACCACAGCCATCTCGTAAAGGTGCCTTTTGTGCTTAAACGAATGTGTGCATGAACACCGATTCTGATACCTGACAGCCGAACGCAGCATTTTGGCTGCTAAGACTTTGCCATAGTCTCACTTAGGGCCTGTTGTTCTAATTTTAGTGACAGCGTGTGAGCTTTAATTCACATCTTAAAGAAGGATTTCGAAAATTATACCATGATGAATGTACATAAGGGGACGCTTTCTTCCCTAACTAGGTTTTGCGTTCAAATTTTTACGACTTCAGTTAATGGCAGATTTGCTTTGTAGTGTCTCTGAGGCTCGGAAAGCAGGCTTCCCTAAGCAGCCATTAAGAAGCGTCTCCAAGCGCCGGAGAAGCGGAGCAGCGTCCTCATCACTTACTTTCTAATCAGAAGCCTTTGAAGAGGGAGCGCGCCCCGAGGCAGCGTGTCTTAAAGGAAGGATCATGCATGGCGCACCTTGCATTGGATGTGTCACGATCAATTTGTGGTAATTGTCTAAAACAGTAGCAGTGCCTCTTTCTCCATCTGTTAGCGATGACCTAAGAGCGCGCAGAGCAGCTCCACTGTGAGCGATTCAGCAGAAATTCAGCCGTGCCTCTCTCATCTCCTAATGCAGGCAGTCAACCCGGCTGCTGTAGCAGACAGAGCTACGTTTGTGTTTTTTAAACCATTGATAGCAAATATCGATAGCTTAAAAAAATCATTTTGCAATTTTTAGAGCTCGCTGTGAAAAACACTGACAAGACTTTCACTTCCTCATGAAATAACCTCATACCCTCTGTTCAAACGACACATGGGAGAATTTTCCATTTCCAGGCTGGAGTAAAAGTAAACAGAAGAAATCAAGCCAAATTCATTTGCATCACTTCATTTTTTCGAGGGAGGTTATTAATACTGCACGTTTGGAAACGTGTTTAAACATTACGTATGGCACCTTTAAATATCGTAAACCAGGCTGAAGGTGAAACCCACGGTGCACATGATGTAAAACATGATGATCCGAGTCATGTTTTGTATTAGGAGCTCTGTATTAGGAGCTTAAAGTTACTCATTTACATGTAGCGACGCCCACAAATTCTGTATTAGGAGCTCAAAGTAACTCATTTACATGTAGCGACGCCCACAAATCTCCATATAAGGTCATGTGCTCAGACAGCAGAGAGCACGAAATGAACAACCAGAGTAAAGAATAAAGGGGAATATGCCAATGAAATATAATATATATTTATATAATGTTGCTAATAACACTAAATCCTCCATTAGCTGAGGCGCGTGTTTATGGCTTACTTCTCCGTGCAGACAGACAGACCCGTCCTGTGTTTATACGTTTTTAATAGTTATATTTGTCTCAAATTATAGGTTTGTGTTGGCTCAATTTTGCTGCCAATAATACAGAAATAATGCAGTTTATTTCACAGAATGTTCAGGATGGTATTTTTAGTTCCTGACCTAGTGAACCAGCATGAGGTTGTGTTTTTGTTCGAGACTCCAAAGCACTGGATAAGGGCATCTGCTAAACGCTATAAACGCAATAAAAATACACAATTTAACCCCGACAGGGTATCTCAGATATAAGAGTGCGGTAATCCATGCAGATTATACATTCACACACATTCAGGAGCACGAGAAGGATAGGAGGTTCTTGTTTAATCGCTCATACGAACGACTTGTGGATAAATCTGTTCGTTTTCTTCATATGAATATTAACCCAAAGAATTCCATATTATAAGTTATGGTCTCCCTAAAGATGTTACATCAGGTTCATTAACATACATCAGGTTTACAGAGATGCTACCGAGGGTTCTGAGGGTTCTAATAAACTGGGATAAAAAACTTTGTAAAAAAAAAAAAAAAATAGATTAAAAAAGTGACATTTAAACGCTGTTATAATCTCTCGAGTCGTCAGCGGAAACTTGACAGGATTCATCTGAGCACCGACTTCATTCACACTGGGCGCTAATCACATCCTGTCAAATTATCAGAGCCGAGCGGTTAACAAATATTAGCCCGTCATTCTGCAGCCCCCTCAAAAACTGTTTGGATGTTGCTAATAGAGCTCCAAATCTGACATGAAGGAGGCACCAGCAGCCCTAAGCAGAGACACGCAGACGGATTTCTGTTCTGCTTTCTCTTGCCGCCTGACATGGTGCTGGGTATTTCTGGATATTTTCCTTTCTGAATGGATGTAATTAGCATGCTAATGAATGAATTGCAGTGCAGGATCCCTCAGCTTTTGCTCCGCTGAGCGGCAGAGCCGCGAGCGCTCGGTGCTAGCCGCTCTCTCTTTCTCGTCGCTGATATATAAAACCTGTAATCAGATGAGACAAGGGCTCAATCAGCTGTGTTTTTCTCTAGCAGGGCCTGTTTACCCCCTCTGTGCCATATCCGAATTTCCATTTGTGCTGAAAATGTAAATATGTTTGAGAAGAAGGCGGCGGTTAACACGAGGCCAGGGGCTTGTTTGGGATGTTTAGCATATCCATCATCGGCTTTTGTGGCTCTAATTCTCCATTGTGACCCGGCTTGTCAAGTCTTTTTATTAGGAAATTGTGCTGTTGTCTGTCCTGTTCAATCCAATACCGCTCTCTGAGCCACCTCTGCCGAGTGGAGACAAGGATTCAGGAGGCTCACTGTTCAACTCAAAAAATATAGATTTATTTGAATCAAATATATAAATTCACATTTCTGCTTAAAACCGAGACGTTCTTATTACGTCTGTCGTATATAACTGACTGACGAGACTTTATCCGTGAAGCTCAGAGGCAGGAAAAAGGGGTTGAGTAAAGGGAAGTGCCTCTGACTTCATATTCCATCAATGTGGCACCCGAAAGTTTTCCTTATTCTTTCTTCTAGAGCTTTTTGTTTCATAACAAACATCCCAGACCATTTGAGAACCCTGGTGTAAGAGCTGATGTGATACAAGCAGGGTTGCCACATCTGCAAATCAGCAGGATTTGTTAAGCAGATCTGGCAACACTGATTATATCACACACATCGTAAACACAAGCAATAAGGACTCTCATACAGTGTAATAAACAGTCGGAATAACATAGATATACATAGATATAACATAGAGTCTGCAGATTATGTTTCTGTCTTTTTTCTCGAAACCAGATGCGAAATCAGATCACGTGATCCGTGTTAAAGCCCTCCATCCCATTTACTTGTTTCACATGAAGGCCTTTATTCAATAATGACTTCATTCAACATGTTATTGTATTGAAGTTGCATTTCCTATATCGTCCAGAGCTCTTTGAGCTTCTCCACTACGTCACATCATCTTTTTAATCCCCAATCCACGTTTCACGCAGTGGGCGTGTCCCAGGCCCCAGTTTGTGTAGTAAATTGAACAGTAACATCAATAACAGTGCATTTTCACAGCTGCATCAAGCCGAGTTTTGTGTCCTGACTCCTCATGTACTTACATCTTTATTATTAGTGAATAAAGCAGTGCAAAGACTCTTACAGGGAAAGTGTTAACTCTGTGTGCTAGTTTTAACTTCGTGTATGTTTTTTTCCCCAACTAGTTCCTCTCTACTTTGGTCTTGGTCAGTTTGCACTCTTCAACTAGCTTTTCAAACTCAAACTGCAGTGTAACACACACGCGCGCCATATCCACCCACATTTGTCTAGTGTCGTTGTAATTGTTAAGAGGCCAGACAGAGCCCGTCCCCTTCCCACCCACACAGCAAGGCTCTGGGATTCGAACCTGTGACCTCTGGGTGAAAAGCTGAACGATTTTCTGTTGCACCACCTGACCTTAGCATCTTTAATGAGGCTAAAGGTGTTAAGGCTGATTTAATAGTTTCTTAGCCATTAACGAGAAGAAATTGAACTAATGATTATCTCACACTGTCTATTTAGCAGTTTTTTAAATAAAATGTTCAGGGATTTGTTAAGCAGCACATTCTGCCCTCATTTGTGTCCTAACTGCCAGGTCATGTGACAGCACAAACACCAACACTGAGACCGACTCGGGTGCCTTTGTTTTTCTTTTTTAAAATTCCCCTCAACAAAACCCTTGTATCTGTAGCTGAGGCATTTCTCAGATTTTCAACCACTCTCATTCGGCCCTTCTTCCTCAACTCACTGTGTTGTGACGTTCACTCAGTCCAAATATTTATCACCGCTCATGTCCTCGTCTGAATCTCAAGTCAAGTCAAGAAAACCATGACTTCCTGTGTGTGTATAAGTGTGCGTGTGTGTGTGTTTGTGTTTGTATGTTTGCTCTTTCTGTTTGACTTGAAAAAGAAATGGCATGTGTTCTTCCAGAAGAATTGTGGGACAGCAGTCAGAGGGCATGTGTAATGTTCTCCCGGCGACATGAAGGCCTTGATGCTGCTCTCTGGGGCGCCTCAGGTCCTCTCCGCTCCCTTTCAGCGGTTCCTCTTCCATTTGATTTCAAGGACACTTTGATTTCCAACAGATGCTCATTCCAGAGATATAGATTTTTTTTTCTGTTTAAAGATTTCGTCGTCCCTGACTGTTAATGGTGTTGGACCTGAGCCCAAAGGAGCACTGCTGCTATTTTTTATTCTTGGAGAGCCATTAGAATAAAATGTAATATATCCACTCACCATTAAGTCAGATTAGCAAGATCAAACACTTGACTTGCTGAGAGAGAGAGAGAGAGAGAGAGAGAGAAAGAGAGGATAGAGTATCTGAAAAGAGACCGGGCCTCTCGAGCAGCTCCCTCCATCAAGAGGAACCTCCGAGTTCTTTTCTGTAGTCATTTCTCTCCGCTTGTGCAAATGATTAGGAAAGAGATTATCTCAATAGCATTTGAGTGGAAGTCAGCTTGAATTTCCATGGCGTTTATTCAGCTCTTTGCACAAAGCGCCTGCAGAAATCACACGCCTTTTTTTTTTCTTTTTTTTTGTGGGTGTAAACAAAAACAAAAGGGAAAAATGAAGAGGAACAAAATGAACACTGATATGTCCAGGGAGCGAAGTTAACATCCACACTTCAAGTAAGAGCTGGAACCGGCAGCTTCCAAGCAGTGCCTCAAAACAGCGTTCATCTGACCACCAGGAGTTCTTTCATTACACTTTTTGTTTTTGGATCCTTCCATGACATCTTCAGTCAAATGTATTAAATGGATAAAACTCCTTATGAGCATGCCTTTATATCTTATATCAACTTTTATATTTTGAACTGAATACAGGATCTAGTATTTAACAGGAATTTCCATCCTTAGACTTCTGATATGGCTTTCTATATTTCTTCTGAAAGAATTCTATAACATCTATCCCTCTATCACAGACATTTACTCCACATGTTGCATCCACAAAGCTAACAGCATTGTGGATGATCCCACACACCCCTCACACACACTCTTCACCCTTCTGCCATCCGGTAAGAGGTACCGGAGCATTCGGACCCGCACAACCAGACTGTTAAACAGTTTCTTCCCTCAGGCAATCAGGCATCTCAACAGAGAACTGAGCTGAACTGGACACACACACGCACACACACACACACACACACACACACACACATACAACCAAGATCTGATCTCAGAGGAGAAATGAACTGTGCTAGACACGGACACACACACAAATACATAACACACACGCACAAAAAAAAGAACTGAACTGTGCTGGACATAGTCAGACACACACACACACTAAATTGTCCTGTTTGCACGCACATGTCAATTTACATTTATATATATTTATATTAATCCCGTTTACATGTGTCGCTTTAATATCTGCAATCACTGTATACACTGTTCTTTGCACATTGTCTTGTTCATTGCACAAAGTCGGCCTATATGTTGTTTGTCTGCACCGTCTTGTCTCGTCCTGTCTTGTCTTGTCTTGTTTTCCTGTGCACTTCTGTTGTATGTCTAGTTCTTAAAGACTGCACCTTAAGTATAGTTTAATTTTTTAGTTTAATTTAAATTTTTAAATTATAGCTTAATTTTTTTCTCTCTATGTTATAGCTCTATGTTTGTCTGCGTCACTGTACTTTGTCTGTGTTCTGTGTAGCACCTCTGGTCTAGGAGGAACGTTGTTTCACTTCACTGTGTACTGCATCAGCTATATATGGTTGAAGTGACAATAAAGCTTCTTTAACTTTTGACTTTTCTGAACTGATTCCGCGTCTCATTTTATTGAACATCACTCTGGTTAAAATTCTTTGTGGCAGATTGACATGTTTTTGCTCTAAACATTCAATATCTATTTATACAAAGTCATTGCATTGGCATTATTATTATTATTGATTTTTTTTTACATCAGCATGGCTTGTTAGTTGTTCTTGAGCTCTCATGTGCTCTCCTGATGGTCATGTCACGAAGCCCACGGGTGGCAGGACACCCTTATCTGAAAGCATCGGCGGTCCTCATCTTTGACAGCCCCCGCGCTCACATCTCTGATCTCAAAGACCCACATTGTTCCTGACATTTACTGCAATGCTCCACATTTGAATTTCCTCCCCAGCATGTGTTGACTTTTTGAGGGGGAGGAGTGAAACGGCGGCACGAATGTGTGCAGACAATGGCGCGAATTAGGAATGCTGTCCGCCTCAGAGGCAAAACAGCCCTGGAGATGGTGTTTAACATGGCGTGGCCATTGCCCAGTTCCCACGAGACCTCCCAGACTTCGCAGTCTGTTAGTAGACCATCGGAGGACATTGCTTGATTCGTATCTTCTAGACTTTCTTTCTGAATGCTCAGGGAGATCTGTCAGAGTCGGAGCAATGCAGGGTGGCGTATATCACCACTCAAAGCAACAGGAGTGCACATCTAGTGCAGTCTTTGAGCTAGTGTCTAGACAGCACAGAGAAATCGAATTAAAAACACAAATCCCCATCAGCACAGTGCATTTCCATTGATTCTGACAGAATCGCATGTGGCGCCTCTCAGCGGGCCTCCTTAAAACATGAAGAGCTTTCATCCAGCGGTGTGTGACAAAAGAAATTGGGGCTCGGTAAAGAAGCAAAGAGGCATATTTCATGACACACACACAAAAAAAGAGAGAGCTCCTTCCCTTCTCAGCCACATCTACAAGAACACAGGACCAGCATGCTTTCCTTCCCAGGGAAAATCCTGTGATGTGTGTGATTTGAATATGCAACTGGAACACAGCTGGAGCATGCGTGTATCTTAAGAGCGTGTTGAATAGTGCACATGGTCGCGATTCGGGGCGCATGCGAGGCCGCGAGGTGCGCTCAGAGAATCCCCGCTATGTATATTTGATTTGGTATTTCGGCTCCCCTCAGGTGAGCGAGATGGAGTGTTAATGAAAGGAGCGTGGAACCCCGGTGTCGTCCCATCAGCCCACTGGCCCGGCTCAGGCAGCCGAGCCCCAGTCCTCGGCGCTGCGTAGCACGGCGGCATCCTTACCTCCTCAATAGCGGGGTCATTTCATCCCCAGCAGGGCTTCCTCATATGGAACCTCATTTCTGCTCTGGATTTCTCATCTGCGCCCAACACGTGCTTCGCCTCTGGGTTTTTTAAGCTTTTACACTTGATTTTTGAACATGGCACTCTGCCAGGCATGATGAATGTGCTTTTGATGCTCTGATTTGCTCATTTAAAGGCTAAGGCTGTGTTTTTATCTGTCGCTTCTCAGGGATCTCCTCAGCTCCCAATGATGATCCGACTGGCGATCCAGCTCATCAGTTAATTACTAAACCATTCATGAGTTAGTTCTGTTCTGTAGCAGGCGAGTAACTGGCACTAATGTGGACTGGAGTGTTGGTGGTGATGGTGGAAATAAAACCATCCAGCTGTGATGTCAGCATATGACAATGAATCCTGCTGCAATTTATTAGCATTTATGTACAATGGGAAAGAGACCATGACCATGAGAGTCTCTCCTACTTTTACTGGAGATTTTTCTCACTTTCTGTTGGGTCTCTTTCATATTTTCTTCCACACATTTCAGGATTTATGCCTGAAGTTGAATTTCATTCGTGGGCATTCAACAACATTATGAATAACTATAAATGGATGAAACATATGGCGATGATCCTTAATGAACGTTGTAAAGGAACTGAACATTGTGAGATCCTCAAATCCACACGTTTATTCAATACGATGCAAATGAGCGAAAACCCTGAGCATCTCCGGTTTTCAGGAATGCACCCTGCTTTCCCAGATATTCTGCAGCTTGGCATGAAGCAGCAGGTGGTGTCCCTCTGGGGACAGAAAATAAGATTGATTACTCCAGCATTCTAGATTTCGCCTCCTTTGTGTCCTGCGTGCTCTGTGTTCCGAGCCAGACAAAGAACAATACTGGCATGGTACCATTCAGTACCACTAGTTTGTATCAGCGCTCATTGCACGTTCTGTACGGTTTGTATAGGTGAATGCCGCCGCTTGTCAGCACCGAGACGCACATGCCATTAAAGAGGCTTTATTGTGGAGGCTTGAGAAGAAGTGCCGTGAGAAGCTAAAGAAGCCGAGCGTTTGAATAGAGCCAAAGTGTCAATAGGCAAAGGAGGAGGAACGAGTCGGTCTGAAAAGACTACAGAAAAAACCATCTCACTCTCTCTCTCTCTCTCTCTCTCTCTCTCTCATTACACTGATTAAACACTGAGCAAATTTGATGATGAGTCTGGCGTTTTGTAAAGAGCTTCTTCTTTCTTTCTTTCTTTCTTTCTTTCTCTCGTCTTATAAAGTGGGATAAATAGTTGAGTAGCATAAACACTGAATCTCCGGGAGCAGATGATGATTGAATATCAGTGTCTTCGCAATAAGACCAGGAGTTATGATGAAAACTCCCAAAGATGACAGTGCTGCCAAACCCAGACGCCGGCATATGACGGCTTTTCGGGACGAAAGCCGCCTTGAAATAAATCGACTGCTTCCCATCATACTCAAAGAAATCGTTGTTGGGAGTTTTGAGACCAAAGGAGGCTGCAAACATTTATTTGAAATCCAAAGCCTTGGAGCAGACACCATTCACTCGCGTGGTAGCGTTGCCAGTTTCATAATCCATTTACCACCTGCAAACCCTGGCCTACACACTGCCTCATCCTCCGTTTGGCCCAGAAGCTCCTTGAAGATGTCTCCCAGACGTCTCTTTTAATTCCCTTTAAAAACCTGCCTCCTCAGTAACTAGGATGTGTGCAGATGTGAAAAGGCGCTGCGATCCCTTATTAACTAAGCAGCAGAGTCTTAGAGTCATGAGATGCGCGTGGCGTAGTCATCAATCTTTCCTCCCCGTGAGCACATTCTAATTTATAAGTGCTAGCTACGCGTTTGTGGCTTTGTGCTGAGAACGTGTCGGTGCAGCTCCACGTCACTTTCTGCCTCCGGTGTTCCTGTACCTTATGTCTTTGCATCATGTGGAAAGATTACAGCTGATTGTCTTTGTATCAGTGCACACACACTGTCTGAAGTCCATTCTTCTACATGAACACGTGGGAGCGCCTGTGCAGGCTTGGCAGGAGGCGTGTTTGGCTGTTTGGCACGTTCGCTCTCCAGAGATGTGCAGCTTTGTGTTTTCTGCAGGATGTTTAAGAATTAGGCTGGTCCCTGATGGACGCTGAGCAGGTCTGCAAATGCACTGCAAAAAGGGAACAAAAAATGCTATGCATTATTAGAATTATTAGGCATATCAGTATGATTTAGTGAGTTAGTAATATAAGTAATAAAATGCCAGACGGGCAGAGTGAACATTAGTACACCGTCAATTTATATAGATATTTTTTTTTTCCACAATGAAGAATATTGACATAGTCATAAAATGATTTGTGTACATAAAAGCATAATAACATTCGAATAAACCGTACATGCATTCTGATTCCCTGGACTTCTCCTAGAACATGATTTAAAGAAAAAGAAAGTGACTGCATACGTGTTCTTTCTTTGTATAGAAGATAAAAAAGGGGGTTAGGTAATTCTGAGCTCTAAGTGAGATAAAGGTCATTTAGCCTGAAAATTCAAAACAGTTTTGAACTGTGAAATTGCTTATAACAAATCTGTTTACGTGTCCACTCACTGGCCATAAGATTTAAAACACTTTGTAGTCTTTTTGCAGAGTCTAGTCCTGGTCTTGGCTTACAGGAGGGGAAGCTGATGTAAAATCCTCTGCTGCTGTATATCATCCTTCTTAGGTTTTTGTGCATTCTGAGATGCTTTCAGTTCACCACGGAGGTAAAGAGTGATTATTTGAATTAGCGTAGCTGGCCAAAAACGGGTGTTTTTTTACACTATTCTGAGTAAACTCTAGTCTGAAATTCTCAAACTAACAACATTTGCATTCATATAAATTCATTTACAAGTTGAGTTCATTTACATTCACATATTTTTACCAGTTCTGATAGAACATAGACTGAAGCTCTTGAACTGTATCTGCATGATATCATGCATTCCGCTGCTGAGTGGATAATTGCAAGCCTGTGTGCATATATATCCCTCACTGCATGTATTGTGTATGGATATATATATATATATATATAGCTTAGACACTATAGGATACATAATATTGTATAAAAAGCTGTGAGTCCTAATCACGCCTTCTGTCGACTGGCTGTGTTTGTAAAGAACAGTGCAGAACAGCAGATTTGGTGATGGTGTGTGTGTTTAGGCAGGATAATATGTATACGCTCTGGGGTTAGACGTATAGACGCAGGCGGTGTAACGCGACTCGTTTGTAGGCTCAGCAGGTAGCACGGGCAGGTGAAAGGCAGCCAACCATTACAACACCATCGATATCATGTCTGGAGGCTACAGGCAGCAAAGACATTTCTGCTGCACATTTCACAACTCTCACCGATGCTTTCAGAGGTTGCCATGACAGCACGGCGCTCGGCTTTTTAACGGAGGGAGATTTAGTTAATCTGAAAAAGAGGCTGTAGCCGTAACATCTCTCCTGTGGCGAGGCGGCTCTCCATCCATCAGCGGTGAGAACACGGTGACTGCAGCTCACACCCCTTCTCCTGGCAGAACGGAGGGGGGGCGGAATGAAAAGCAGAAGCGCTATGAGAGATGTGAAGCGTCCCAATTAAGACACAATCAGAGCACGGCTGAGCGGCGCGATTGCTTTCCCACAGGCTCCCAGTCTGCCGGAGTGGAATGGTTTCATCTGTGCAATCGTGAGCGTCTTAGATTGCCCGTGCGGTCCCCATGCCATACTGCCATATGCAAACCCAACAAACCTCCCACCATTTTAATTTGCGGTGATGAGCCAGAGAAACGCGTCCAATCGCTGAGCGTCTGTGATTCATTCAGCTGCAGAAGACATGAACGGTGCACGTACGTGAGCTCACGCACACCCTCGGCAGGATCAAAATAGTAAAAGGACAACGGGGGTCACTTGATGAAACGTGAGATATGTAATCTGAAACAGAGGATTCAATCTTGTCTGAATGTGCAATTTGATATAAAGGGCGGAGTCAATGCAAACGTGCCAGTTTAGCACCTGCAGTGTGATTTAGCGCATTCACTTCAGGAGCAGAGATTGTGTGCGTAAATTAAAATCCTTATAGAGTCGACCGCAGCGACAGAAAAATAAAATCCATCCTCTTACGTTTCTTTAATAACCTGAAGGCTATTTGGTGTTGAGACTTGCTGTAAATTGCGCCCCACAGTCGAGACCCGTGACTTTTCATTCAAATTCCACAGCAGAATTGAACGGGGAAATCGATGAGATTTATGGAGCGTTTCTACTCAAAAAAGCCTTTTTCCCGAAAGTCTCTTTGAGATCTGAATTTACCACGATTACAGAGAACGTTTAGCGTATGCTAATTAACTACGATTTCACACTTATCACTCTGCATGCATCTTAGCACGCGATGTTCTTTATTAAGATTAAGAACACAAGCTATCAACAGCTCACAAAATGTTTACACGCAGCTACCTCAGTGTTGTGACATTTAAAATGTCTTAAACAACTCAATACGTTTTATTTATATTGGCTGAAGTCACAGATTCTTATCAGTTATTCACAAACAGCCCAATTTATCGTTAAAGAAAATTGCAAACCCAAACACGTCACGTCCCGAAGTCGGAACATCCGAACATATTCCAAGACCAGATGTTACGTCTTTGTTTTTTTAGTAGCAGATATTGTAGATTTACTGTCTCACAGCACAATTTGGACACATGCTCCCAGCCATAAAGCTCAGCACACAGTGTTAGCGTGAAGAGGTTATGCGAGTGGAACTAGCCAAGCAGATTTTCCCCCACTTTTCTGCAGCGTCAGTACGGGAGCTAAGTGTGCTTCCTCTGACAATGACAGAGTAGCGCTCGGGTTCTGCCATGCCTCTTTTCCCACCGCTCCCTTCTGAAAAAAAAAAAACACACAAAAAACAAAAAAGAGGAAAAATCAGGCAAGCAGCACTCAGATTAATATAGCTGTGCCTCTGGTGCACGCTGATGATGTCATTACCCAGCTCTGTCTCCTGGGAAGACTGCTGCATCCTCCCGAGGGGAATTCTGGTACACAGAAGCGAGAGCAACACATTGCCCGAGTAATATTTATCTCAGTTAGGGTTGTCCAACACATTTTTTGCTGAGGACACATTGCCCAGCACTTTTTCCTCCCTCGCCCACAGTTCTGTAGTGGTTCTCATCTCAGCAGGAATCCTGCATGCTTTAAGAAGGTTTGGTGCTTCGGCTTCTGTCTTTACTCAGGTTCCATCTCGCCTGTATATATTTATAATATCGCTTTTTGAATTTATTGTTAATCTGGAACTGTCCATACCCCACTGGGCACCGAGTCCAAGCCTGAATGCTCAGTTATCATACAGTGATATGATACAAGTCACGCGTAAACTCCCGATTCCTAAAGGATGATCCTGAACTGATTCCCTTCTTCACTGAACTTCTCAGTTCTCAGCTCTTCTTATACAGACGGGGCAAAATAACTCTAAAGACCTGCTTGTCAGGAGTGAGTGATTTGTCGACTTAAACCTGGAGCACTCTTGAATATTCCTTCATGTACCTTCATGCCATGAGAATGAAGAATTTCTCCATGTCTTTCAGTGGTGAGACGGAATGGACAGAACATTGCTGACCTCACCCTCTGCATTGCTAGTTATGGATTGATGAATGAGGAAAAGCTTAGGAATGAGGATACATCAGGGAAAAACAGGGAAAAATGGCTCATTTACACTCTCTGACCTTTTGAATTGAATGTTGTGTCTTGACCACTGGTTTCACTTCCTGTATAATCAGAAGCACTTTAGTTACCCTGCTGATGAAGAAATTTTGTCTGGAACATCCTGTTTCTCCACTACATCGATATCTACATATACTTGTCAAACCTGTGAAATACTCCCAGGTCATTAGCCCATTAACCTCCTCTCCCATAACACACTATAGCTACCAGTGGTGACTGAAATGTGCTTCTTTCAAGATAACTAGTGATGTCACCAACTTCTGCTCATGCACCATCACAGGCATAGTAACACACTCACGCTCTGTCTGTCCTCTTCCACATACATGAACTCACAGACAGCCACGATTGGCTAGCCTCGCTGTGATCGACAAGACCAGTCCACTTACCGGCCACACATGGCTGAAGATTTCTCACCAGGATTCAAATTCACAGACCTCTGACAACAGAGTGAGAAGTTTTTACTTAAAACTAATGATCATTTCATTCTAATCAGATCGCTTCCCCAAACAAGATATTCATCAGGAATTAAAAGGTTGCAGCACTGAACACAGGAGTGGATCTCAAACTAGAGGAGCATAGCTACTTTTATAAGAATTATTATTTTTTATTAATAGTTACAGTGATGGGAAATTCTTGTAGTTTTGCTCAACCACATATTTTGAATTATATTAGCCAAACTATTAAAAAATGTCTGAATGTTTGTAAAATCAATCTGTACTTGAATGGGTCAGTCGAATTTAATTTACAGTGAAGGAGTCTAGCGTGGTGACAGTCGCTGAATGACAGTGTTGTGGAAATGATGTCTGGCACAGCCCAAAGAATCAGCAATGTGTGTGTGTGTGTGTGTGTGTATTCACTCAACATGGTAAAGACAGCGGGGACAGCAGAGCCCCTCCAGCACTTTTACCGATCTGACAACTTTCCAGGCGACTTGACGTGTTGCTTCAGTGTTAATATCAGACCAGTCAGTCAAACACGCCGGTATGTGATGCGGCCACCATCATCGCTTAATCGCTTCAGCACACACCGTCCTCCTCATACACCCACCAATCCCACTTTAATGGCAACGTTTTTGTGATTATGGACTTCTGACAGCTCCGGAGCACCGGATGGTGATTTCTGATGGAACAGCGCAGGGGCTTGGGTCTGAAGACGGACACGGAGGATGTCCCGGCGGTCCTCCTCCACAGGGAGGGCTGCATTCGAATCTAATTACGTCCTTAGTGCACTACCGTTTGAACGAGATTCACCAGCACGGAACGGGAAAGTGTGATTTTCCAGTTACTGGATGCCTAATGTTGTTTTAATTCTCCTCCCTGTTGCTACCAAATTTCCCTCACATCTGCTGGGTTCGCACTCCATCAGTCTGCCGCTCGGAGTAATAGAGAAATCACCTAGCGAGAGAGCGAGACTGGAAAACACACAAGCTCCCGAAGAACATCCTCACAGTCTGGATGAGGGACTTTTTGTTTTTTTTTCTTCCTAGCCTCCATCCACATCGATTCTGCCTTTAGTTACACCGTCCAAGTTAATTCCCAGCACGGACTCAGGCTTATCAAATACCGCAGCACGATGGTCTCAGATTCGTGCGATAACGTGCCGGCTGAACAGGAAGAAAGATCCAATGAGCAGGAAATAGGAGATTCCAGTTCAGCTATTTACTCCATTCAATTTAATCTGTGCAGGAAGTGGGCAGTGAGTGAAAGAAGAAAAAAAAAGTGCTCTCTAACACGCTCTTTTCCCACACTGATGCAATTGCTCGTGCATCATCTTTATCTGCTCGTTCATCCTCGCTCATCTGACGATGTAATCGAGCGTCCGCTCTCTCAGTCAGCTGCGCTTTATAGAAATGGCTCTGGGAGTGTGTGATAAGTCTGGACACTGGCTCAAGTCACTTTGAATTTGGATCCAGGCATGCAAGGCCCAACATGCTGATGTTTATCTCCATATCTCTGCATACTCTGTGTCCTAGTTTTGACCTACTCTTGTAAGACTGGATTTTATACACACACACACACACAGTCGAGGAAAGCAGACTGGGGAACTTCAGTGACTGATCAATTTAAACAAACAGGGCAACGTGACAGCGTACCATAATATTTTGGAAAGCGTGGCAATCATGAATCATGAGGCTTCATACAAACCGAGACACATTTGAGTCACATTCTCACTACGATCTCACTATACTCGGCTCCAGAACTGTCGGCACCCTGCAGGATAAATTAATAATCATTTGAGCTTAAACGTACACACTTCGTCCAATTTCAGTGATTCAGCACCAGATTGTACAGGACCTTTAATGAGAGCTTTAAGTTTGTAATATCATAGTAAACATGCCAACATTACACACAGTCCAAGGAGTCTGTCTGTCTGTCTTCTGTGCCTCATCTGTGATAGCGTGTCCTCTTTCAGATAAACTTCCTTTGAAACTTTTGAATCATCATTATGACCCTGACTGCGCTTAATAGTATTTTTTTAGCGGCTTCTGTGTTTTATATCTGTTTCATAACATGTGCAGTTCAACAATTTAGAGAAAAAATGTAATTTATTCACATTCATACCCCAGAGAAACATGAAACATGACAAAGTTCAAGATCCACAATACTGAGAAGAAAGGAACAATTTTTATCATATGACATTTCCATTAATGCAACAATTTTAAGTATTTTACTCCTTCATTCTCTTTAAGGGTGCCATTAATTCTGGACATGGCTCTATATCTTCAGCACATTAATATCTACTTAGTTGTCCATGATGCTACATGCTTAGCACTGTAATCGATTTGCTGTAATATAGCTGTGCATTACTGTGTATGTGTTAGGATAAACATTGCATTGGACCTGAGATGCTCTTTTATTTTTTATAGTACCACAGTAATATAACGTGCAGCTAGACGTATTTATTATGGAGAAATATCAATCGGTTTGTGTTTAGGCGTGCTGTGAGGATTTTTCTCCTGCACTGTAAACAGTAAAAATGTCCCCCCAGCCCTGGACTGTTCTTCTGTCACGTGAATCACCTTCCATCCTGATCAAAAGCCCAGTCAGGTCAACCTGACCTCCATCAGGATGTGAAATAAGTCAAGCATCGGCTCATTGAAGTGCCACACGTGTTAACGGGTCTGTGGTTTCCGCATGAGCTTTGGGGAATTTCGGAACCTAGGTTTAAGGTTTCGCATTTATTCACATTTCTGCCATTTTGGCAGACGCCCTTATCCAGAGCGACTTACATTTTATCTCATTTTATACAATTGAAGGTTAAGGGCCATGCTCAGGGGCCCAGCAGTGGCAGCTTGGTGGACCTGGGATTCAAACTCGCAACCTTTTGATCAGTAGTCAAACACCTAAGAAGAACACCTACTTCCCCAAGAAGTCGTTATTATCGCCTCGCAGACATTATAGCAGAATTCTTTTCTTTGCATATCACAGAGCACAGGGGCAGCTATGAGACAGCATCCTTGTACGCATCCTATGCTCAAGGGCCCAAAG
This sequence comes from Hemibagrus wyckioides, assembly GCF_019097595.1. NCBI lineage: Eukaryota > Metazoa > Chordata > Actinopteri > Siluriformes > Bagridae > Hemibagrus > Hemibagrus wyckioides. The sequence goes on along the minus strand of NC_080718.1, from coordinate 5,545,916 downwards.
GTGGCATCTGGGCAGTGCTGGGGCTTGAACCCTGATCTTCCGGTCAATGACCCAGAGCCTTAACCAATTATTCCATCATAATCATATAATAATCAATGTTCAGATGAAACTGTTAGCTAGTACCGTTGCTTTATGATCACTTTATCTAGGTGATTTCGACCTGTGAATGCACCTCGGCTGATCAGCCAATAGAAACCAGGCGAGCTGATTTTAAGTAGAGTTTACTAAGCATCACACCAGACTTTTCTCTTACTGTTTTCTTACTGTTACTTGGATCACATCTCGTCCACTGATTTAGGTTTTTGTGGTAAAATTGAGTGTTTTGTAAGTAGTCATTGTAGACTTGGTCTGAAGTCATGCTAACGCTCCAGTGGCTGGATTTGTCCTACATTTCTGAATAATTTTTCTGAAAATCACTGAAACGAATAGTGCCACAGGCCTACAGCTAGCATTTACAAGATTGATACTGATTACTATGACAAGTATCGAATTTAAAGACAGGGTGCCATATTGAATTTGAGAAAGGAAACCGAGTGTTTATTGGTTTCCCTGTTCTCCGCTTCGAGTTAATATCCGTCACCGACAGTCACTCAATACCGCCTTCAGTGTTCCGCCTCTGTTGGAGTGTTTTGTTGTTGTGTGTTGGTGGCATTCTGGCTCTTTCCCAGTGTTTCAGGCTTCTGTGCACTCGCACTTAAGATCCATCAACTAACAAGATTACGCTCTCGCCTACAGGACTGGGTATAAAGCTTTATCTGCTTCTAAAGCTGGAAATAACCATCGGGCCTGTTATAATGTGTTTGGCTGAAGAGATTCTTCCGTGAGTAGCCAGTAACCGGGTGAATTTTCTCTCTTGACAGACATGTGGACCACGACTCAGATGGACACGTCAGCTTCAAGGACTTTGAGGACGTTATCGGTTACGGGCTGGCCGACAGCTGAGGCGCTGTGGAACAGCAGTAAGGGCTCACATGCTCATGTCTGGAGCTGTCTGGTTTAAAGAAATACAACACTTAGGTTGTGAGGTCATAACACAGATCCAGATCTAAGCCAATCACGTTCAGTCAAACAACAGCACTCTTAATTTATTACAGAATGTTTCAGAACATGATTCACTATCGGAAAAGTTACACCATAACTGTCACAAAGCACTGACACTGGAGACTCCTTCCTCACCACCAACGATGATACATTATCTTTATTAAATAATTTATTTATAATATCTGTCTATTATTAGGCTAATGTGGAGCGTTTGTTGTATTGTATCCCTCTCTAAGGTGCTTCTGCAGAAACAATAACACGAGTTAAATATATTAAAAAGAAAAAACAAGGCTCAGATACTAAAACCGATGGTTTATTATCCATCACAGAAGATTTAGGTTGCTTTTGTAGTCTTCTGCAGCTCATCACCTCCCCTCATCCTCCTCACTTCCTGATAGTCAGCAATGAGCCATTAGTGAAGTGCACTCTGGCCTCTTTGTCGAAAGGCAGACGAACTTCAGTGCCTGAGAGTCGGGTTTGATGATGAGCTTTGATGTCGTATCGATCCGGTCGGTCGCGGGGCCGTGCCGTGTAATAGGCAGACACACATTTCTATTGTCCAGTCGTCTTACACGCTGCATTAAGGATAAACCCGGTCCCGCCAGGTCTAATTCGCTCACTCCACTCGTGCAATTCTCACTCGAATCAACATCGCCGGCAGGTTTACAGCCGAGCGCTCCTCCGTTACCGCCGAGTGCTCTTCAGGTATTTCCCATTCGCTCCTGTCTACCTGCCGTTCAGTCACTTCAAACCCCTTTATGCAGCGTGTCGAGGACTGGATGTCTTCTAATCCTCCTCTACTAAATCCATTTGCACCTGAGAAACGGCGGCTTGCTTTCTAGTCCCGAATGCGAGCTCTCGTAATCAGATTGCATTTTTAATCAGTTTTGCACAAAAAACGCCGCTGTGCAGCCATTAAGAAAAGGCCCAGGCGCACTCCTGCAGAGGATTTTATGCTGCTCTTGTTACACACGATTATGGAACTGTAAATACTTGTTTGTGTTTTGTCGAGATTTACTGCACTCCCGTCTGAATAAAGATTAATTTGTTTTTGTAATCAGTCCCGAGTCCTCGTCTGTACGACGCGGTGCTCGTGTGTGTGTGTGTGTGTGAGCGCTCTCTCCTGCAAATCCACCGGGGGCTCAGGAGGCAGCGAGCAAAGAAATGGACTTGTGAGAGGAAAAAAAAAATAGAGGAAGTAATCAAATAGTTTTTAATCAAATACGTGTTTAATCCACACACAGCTCCTTCTCAGCAATGGGCCGCTGTTCAAAAAAATGATCAGGAGAGAGCTGGTTTAATCTTCACCTTCCTTTTGAAACTAATTAAGTGAATCCTGACATTTAATTGCTCTGTGTGTGTGTGTGTGTGTGTGTGTGTGAAATGGCCAAGGACAAACCCCCTACAGTGAAAAACATGGGGTTGTGTTGCAGCGTAATGAAAATGAAATGTGTGTATGATGACGGCTCTTTTTACTGCAACTGAGAAACTTGAACTTGTGAAGACATCAATTCCACGGCTGACGGCTACCGGAAAGATCCAGTGGAACCCAGAAGTGATTTAGTCATCACAAGGAGAAGAGACAACCAGACCTGCACAGAGAGAGAGAGAGAGTGAGAGAGAGAGATGCTGCTTGTTTGGACTGCAGTAGATGGTGGGGGCTTTATAGCTACTGCAGTAAAACGATAGCTCATGTGTGTGTGTGTGTGTGAAGAGGGAAAGGTTAATGAATCAGCATCACATCCTTGACACGATTGGACGCTGTATATGTGTCCTATAAGCCATAGCACATGTAAAGCAAACACATACGAGATCAGCGACGCCACATCCATGCACAAACATGACATGTCCTACTAAATGAAGTTACACCCCCACTCCAAACCTGCTCCCACGTTAAGCAGGTGTATAAAAAAAACCTAGAGAGAGAGAGAGAGAGAGAGAGCAACGGAAAAGAAAAAGGAGAACACAGAGAGGATGAAATATCATTAATCAACCTTGACAGATACAAATGAGGGACCTTGCTCCCCCGCTCTACCTGCTCGCAGATAAACCGAGAGAGAGAGAGAGACCCCTCTCTGTTCTCTGTCCTCCATCAGTTGTTTGAAGTGACTCTTTGATGGGGGAAAAAAGTTGAGAGACGCCAGTAGTGTCCAGCTAACTGAGTAATCAGGACGGATGGAGATGAGTGATGACCAGAAGCAATATAAACAGAGGAACACAGAGGGAAGAGGACATGAACACAGCTCTGTGTTTCACAATGGAGCGTTAATTGCAGGTGCAATTAACCGGAAATAAGCCTCCTGTCACCTCAAGCATCAGTTAGCAGAGGCGCTAAAGCCGAAGCTGGGGCGATTTGACTGGAGTAATGCTATCATGGTGACACTGTTATGGGATACTGTCAGGACTGTGATATCTTTTTAAAACAGTTTTTAAAAAAAAGATTTTTACATGGTTTTCTTAGATAAAGTGCTAATATTACGGCTGGAAACTGGTCAGATGTGTTAAGTAGGATGAGGTGGTTGTGATGAAGTGGAGTGAGCTTTCAGGATAGAATTTAAATTTATAATACTGTACACCACAGCAATTTGCCAAGGATTATTTATTTATTAAAGAATGACACATTGTAATTTTTATCCATTTACGGTTTCACTTTGTGTTTTGGAATGTTCATGAAACAAGTTATACACCGATCAGGTATAACATTATGAGCAGTGAGAGGTGAAGTGAATCAGACTGAGTATCTCCTCATCATGGCACCTGTTAGTGGGTGGGATATATTAGGCAGCAAGTCAACATTTTGTCCTCAAAGTTGATGTGTTAGAAGCAGGAAAAATGGACAAGCGTAAGGATTTGAGCGAGTTTGATGAAGGACCAAATTGTGATGTCTAGACCACTGGATCAGAGCATCTCCAAAACTGTAGCTCTTGTGGGGTGTTCCCGGTCTGCAGTGGTCAGTATCTATCAAAAGTGGTCCAAGGAAGGAACAGTGGTGGACCGGCGACAGGGTCATGGGTGGTCAAGGCTCATTGATGCACGTAGGGAGAGAAGGCTGGCCCGTGTGATCCGATCCAACAGACGAGCTACTGTTGCTCAAACTGCTGAAGAAGTTAATGCTGGTTCTGATAGAAAGGGGTCAGAATACACAGTGCAGGACGGGTCAGCAAAAGGGAAACCAGCACAATATTAGGCAGGTGGTCATAAAGTTATGCCTGATCAGTGTATAAAAGGTAATGTAAAAAGTTTCCCATGTTGGAAAAATCACCAGATAATTTTAAGCATTTATTTCTAGAATGAACCGAATGAATCTGCCAATAGAACAACAAGACAGTTTAGAACGTAAAAATTGAAATGAGTAAAAATGTCAAGAAATGGGTTTAATAATCTGATATTTGGTTTTTTGTAAACTTCAGCCTGACTTTATTTACTTGGTAAGATGAAACTTTTTGGTCTCTGTAATCTGTTCTTACAAACCTGATCATATCAGATGTTTCAGGTCTCCGTGGTTGGATTTCATTCCTCGTTTCATACGAACGAAGTCGTGAGAAAAAGCGCAAATCCTTACCCCAAACTTTAACCTTCAGCACTTTTCATACAAATTTACTCATGCAGATTGTTAGGAATTTAAAAAGAGCAAAGTCCTGGGATGAAGCTTTTAGTAAAATCTATTAGATAAAGATGGATGACGGCTGAAATAGGGATAACTGATAAATGGTGGCGTTCCCTTTTCACACTGTTGTTTAAAAATATCGCTTCTGAGCAAGCGTTACTCAGGAAGCAGTCGTCACTGACAAATGTTAACTGCGACGCTGAAATTCTGAGGTGCAACGGGCATATCGATCTTCCTACAGGGAGCTTATTAAACATGATTTATAGATACGTTTCTCCTTCTTACGGCCTTAAGCTGAATTTAGCCGCACGAGAGCTCCGGCGTAATGGAAAGGATTCCAGGGGAATGGCGGTGGATTTATTCACACTCTGCCGGACAGACGCAAAGTCCGTCGCCTCATAAACTTCTCAGCACCTGGGGCAAACACACACCCGATAGAATTGATCCAACCTTCTTTTTTTTTTATTCCATGCTTTAAAGATGTTAAAATAAATAATGAAATAATCTGCAAAGTTATTTCCAGTTTTAAATCAGATAGAACCTCCAGGAATGGAGAAGCGTTAACACTGCCAGTGGAGATCGTTACTCTTCATGTCACTGTGGAACTTTATTTCTCTCTTTATATGTTTTTATGTGGAATAACCTTTATGACAGGACAGAGGAGTAAGAGCTGAATGATGTCATTTAATATTTATGAATATTATTCATTTTTGACTTAAAAAAAGAGACATTTTTTTCATTAGATAAATGTTCTGTGTATTTTAAAGCTTCTAGAAGTGACAGGATTCAAAATAACGTCCTCTCCAAATCTCAACCTCCAAATCAATGAGTTCAGGGTTTGGACTCGGCCCCTTAGTTCCAGTGAAAGGAACTCTTAATGCTTCAGCTTCATACCAAGACATTTTGGACAATTTCATGCTCCCAACTTTGTGGGAAGAGTTTGGGGATGACCCCTTCCTGTTCCAACATGACTGCACACCAGTGACCAAAGCAAGGTCCATTTTTGACCATTCCTCTAGAAGAGCATTTGTGAGGTCAGGCACTGATGTTGGACGAGAAGGTCTGGCTCACAGTCTCTGCTCTAATTCATCCCAAAGGTGTTCTATGGGGTTGAGGTCAGGACTCTGTACAGGACAGTCAAGTTCCTCCACACCAAACTCACTCATCCATGTCTTTATGGACCTTGCTTTGGTCACTGGTGTGCAGTCATGTTGGAACACTTTTGGCAATATAGTGTACTACATTTAGTAAATATATAATAATGAATATAATAAATTTAATTCAGATTTTGCAAACCCACAAAGTAAACAAACTCCACTCTAAAGCTACACCTTTACGTCTGACTGTTACAGAGCGCCAAAACCGGAGACTCTTTCCATAAACATCCCCTTGTAGAAAATTTCCCCATATCAACAATGACATTTTTTTATCTACTTGCTATAGAAACGATAACATGCAGGAACAAGCGCTTTCATGTAAACCTCAGGTGCACTACCCTTCCAGCCAATCAGAATCAGCGCCATGGGATAAAATCCGCTATCTGCTTTAATCCCGGGTGTATATTGTTTATTGTTTATTGAGAAATCAGGTAACGATGGTATCATTAGCGCGCGCGTGTTAATGCACTGAGTGGATCAGCACGTAGAGATGAATTGATTGCTATTGATCTGGCTGATCGTTATTCCTAGATGATTTATTAATTCGTATGATGTGTGCACGAGGTAAAAGGTGGGTGTATCATCAGTCAATTAAGAATTTACCACTGATTAGTCTTTGAAGTTGCATTAATGAGCCAATTACTCTTTGAAGCCACCGGTAACGAGGTGGCGCCTCAAACAACACGGACACCGTGTCCTCAACAGGTGAGACAGTCAACCGGCTGATACACCACACACACACACACACACACACACACACACACACACTTGTGCTTTGTCATGTCTTCAGCTCTCAGTGCACTCTCAGCTCTAATTTTATGTGCAAACAGAGCATGACCTGTTGATATCCATATTACAGTAATACAGTTCGCCTGGGTAAATGGCACTGACAGCTTCTAAAGAGCCTCTTATCAGCCTTTAATACTCCAGCGCATTAAAAGGCGCTGCCTGCTTTTTCAAGCCTTGATACATAATTACAGGTACAGAGAGAAAGAGAGAGAGAGAGAGAGAGAGAGAGAGAGAAAAGGCTGGTTAAGACATTTTTATTTAGCCACCTCTCTGCATGTTTGGAGAGGGAGAAGAGTAATTTCCTCAGCAAAGGTGAAGGTCTTTCATTCATCAGATTTTGTACAGCTCATTCATTATTTCACGCCGTGTATTCATTCACACAGCGAGCGCGTTCTATTCATGCAGCCTCAAGGACGCACTGTTCCTGTACCGTAGTTTTACGCTCACTCAGGACGCCGTATGAAACCCATCCGTTGTGGAGCTTTTGTGACTTTATTATTTCTTGTGACTGTTTATTTTGCCTCGTGAACACGTTACTATTTCCAGACGTTGTATTTACTCTGCGGGCAGAAATAGCTCTTCACACGCAGACTGTTCTCCTAGGCAAAGCTGGAACTCACCCGAGCAGAGCTTTGGGATTTAAAGGAGCAGTGTGTGTAATGATCCTCCATTAAACATGTTGTATTAAAGATAACATAAAAAAGATGCTCTGATTCGCATGATTGTTTCTGTTGTGGTCTAGCTCCGCCTCTTCACCTTTTGTCACATTTGTCAAATAACCAACTAGGTTTACCTGCCACTGTTTCAAAAGAAACTTTAATAACTTTTACACATTTGCTGTGTTTTTAGTAATTCCAGTGCTGCCTCTGCGCACAATCTCTCATTGGTTTGTTGCCTGATTGTATTCGCATTGTTTGTGTGAGTCTCGTTCACTCTTATCCTTCCTGTTGATTTCCATACGCTTGTATTTATCTCATCTGCCTGTCCACGGTATAGATATCACACAATATACACCGACCAGGAATAACATAATGACCGCCTGCCTAATATTGTGTTGGTCCTCTTTTGCTGCCAGAACAGCCCTGACCCATCCTGCACTGTGTATTCTGACCCCTTTCTATCAGAACCAGCATTAACTTCTTCAGCAATTTGAGCAACAGTAGCTCGTCTGTTGGATTGGATCACACGGGTCAGCCTTCACTCTTCACTAACAGGTGCCATGATGAGGAGATCATCAGTCTTATTCACTTCACCTCTCACTGCTCACAATGTTATACCTGATCGGTGTATATCATGCGTCATTACAGCAATTTTAAACCACTCAAAAAACACACCTTTATCTCTGTGAGCTACAGTTCAGTCTCCTCTCTGTATATTAGCCCAGCGCATATCTAGCAGTGAGAATAGTTTCCTATGTTGTAATGTCGTAGCAGATAAACAGGGCATCTCTCTCCGTTCCAGTCAGCTCTAATGATGTGTGACTCGGCTGCTGCTCAGCACTTTAGCATGTTGTCAGTTTTCCGCCAAAGGTCAATTATATTAATTCCACTACATGGCCCTACGAATGGGACACCAGTGCAGATTGATTCGGCCTGTCTGTCCTCTCTGTGGTCTGTCTACTGGTTAGTGATTCATGGCACAGGAGCCCACTAATTACCAGTGCCCATGTTCCAGCTGGACTGGAAGATTAACCAGCCTACTCCTCTTTACTGCAGTTGACAAAAACGGTGACGCAGACAAATGGACAAACCGCCCGGCAGACGTGGAGACAGGCCCCGTTTATCCGAGTCCAAACCACAAAGCAACAGCCGCCGCAGCCCTCCTACCCGAATAAATACCGGCACTGTCTGGTGGGAGTCGAAAGGCTTTTAATGAACGAGCACGGCCAGACATAATATGAATCGCCCACTTAAAAAAAAGTGATCAAAAGAGGAGTGTTGTCAGGTCATTTGCATGCACATTGATTTTATGGCACGCTACAGACCTACAGTGAGTGAAATATAATTAGTGCGCATTGTCCCAGAGAAAAACAGGATGATTGGAGGTTAATAAAAGGAACTCAGCCCGCGACTATATTTGTGTAGCGTATTTGACTCAGCACAACGACGCAGCACAAAGACATTCAGGTTAAAATGCAATATGCAGCACTTTTATTAAAGGTGCAGTCAGCAATTTCAAACTAATTCACATCCTTCGTTTTGTATTCTTTCCAAATCCACGCATCAAAAAGTATCCACAAGGCCTGAACCCTGGCCTCTGGATTTCAGACGTTGTCCTGATTGACTAAATGTCAGCGGTCGATTTGTTTTTGTGAAGTTCAACAGAGACGAGAGAGTCCACAGCGAGCAGATTTTTCCTGAGCCTTAAATGTAATGTTGATTAATGATTTAGCTGCACGGCTCTGACAGATGTGCCAGCTGTAAATCAATTCAAAATATAAATACGAAATATTGGTATTGTATTTCTATCGTAACAGCTCAATAACTAGAAATTGATAAAAACGATTACATGCTCATTAAGAAATGAAAGCTTGTAATCATTGTTCAATAAGAGGATTAAAACACTTCGGGACTGCATCATGGATTATTATTATTATTTTTATTTTTATTATGATTATTATTCAGTGACAATATCTTGTGCTGAAAAGCTCATTTTGTTCAGAGAGGTGTAATCCTGGGGTTGGTGAATTCCATCTAGCAACATAAAGTGTTCTTCAGTTTGTCCATCTTGGAGAACCCAATTAATATCCATCTAACTCTTTACTTCAGAAATTGAAATAAACCAAAGTTGTTAATCATCCACAGGAGTTTAGCGCAACTAAATAAAATGAACTGAAGCGTGGACGCACAGCAGTAGCAGTCCAATCCAATTTCTGTTCAAAATCTCATACGGTTCCAACGCTGAGAGGAACCTACGCTGAGAGGAACCTACGCTGACTCTCCTCCAACTCAACATGTCATGGCTCACAGTGCAGCGAGGCCAGTGGCCAGTGAGTAGCATGATAAAGGCATTAAGGGGAAGAAAAATGGTATATAATGCTAATCGATAAGACGGGATCAATGGTGCAGACTCATGTGAGGGTCCTGGCTCCACAAACACGGAGGATAAAGTATTATGTTGCTAATCCTGCTTGTCTTTTTTCCAGCTCTAGTTGGACAGCAGTACCACGCTTGGCCTCCTGCATTTGGCCCACTTTTAAAAGGAAATGGTTTGCCCCAGGCGCAAATGAATCAGACATTCAAAGGAGTTAAAGAAGTGGAAGAGTCGTGTCCTGTTAAAAATGCCTCACATGTAGGCAGTGATGAGAAATAGGGAAGACATGGCTTAGAGCGAGAATGATGAAAATAATGTAATAGACTTGAAAATGGGCGAGTCAGCCTATGAAGGCCTACTTATCAGGACGATTGGGTCGCTGTTGGCGTGAGGCCAGTCTTCATAGATGGGAAAATGTGATGAAAATCTATCTGTTTAACTCCAGGCCATGAAAATTGACACACACGGTAGCAACAGCGCACAGGCTACGGCCCCGATAATGCAGCCTCTCAATATGATTTGCGGAAAATCAATGAGGGAAGCCATGATGACGCCAGCGCACGCCCAGACGCTGTTAAATCAGCCCAGATTTTCCTCTTAGTATTTAGAGCATGTTAATATGATAATTTGTTGCTGACACACTGAACAGATTATACTGACAGTAAACATTCAGATGTGTAACGGCGGAGGAGAAAGAGTTTGGTTGCCATAGAGACAGCTCTGTTGGTGTGCAGTCGGTGGCTGAACCTTTTTTTTTTTCTTTCCTTGGGGGATCGAGTGACTTTTATGAGCTGTGTCTCTCCAATTGCTTTAAAGACATTGCTAATGTGTATTAATATGTGAGGAAGACTTGAGACTGGACTACACCGTCTACTACACCATCTACTACATCGTCTATTACACCATCCACTACACCGTCTATTACTCTGTTTACTACACCATCTACTACAACGTCTATTACACCATCTGTTACACCGTCTATTACACCGTTTACTACACCATATATTACACTGTTTACTACACCATCTATTACACCGTCTATTACACCATCTGTTACACTGTTTACTACACCACCTATTACACCGTCTATTACACCATGTATTACACCGACTATTACACTGTTTACTACACCATCTATTACACCGTTTATTACACCATCTATTACACCGTTTACTACACCATATATTACACTGTTTACTACACCATCTATTACACCGTCTATTACACCATATATTACACTGTTTACTACACCATCCACTACACCGTCTATTACTCTGTTTACTACACCATCTACTACAACGTCTATTACACCATCTGTTACACCGTCTATTACACTGTTTACTACACCATCTATTACACCGTCTATTACACCATTTACTACACCATATATTACACTGTTTACTACACCATCTATTACACCGTCTATTACACCGTTTACTACACCATCTATTACACTGTTTACTACACCATCTATTACACCGTCTATTACACCATCTGTTACACTGTTTACTACACCACCTATTACACCGTCTATTACACCATGTATTACACCGACTATTACACTGTTTACTACACCATCTATTACACCGTTTATTACACCATCTATTACACCGTTTACTACACCGTCTATTACACCGTGTACTACACCATATATTACACTGTTTACTACACCATCCACTACACTGTCTATTACACTGTTTACTACACCATCTACTACACCGTCTATTATACTGTTTACTACACCGTCTATTACACTGTTTACTACACCATCCACTACACCGTCTTTTACACTGTTTACTACACAGTCTATTACACCATCTATTACACCATCTATTACACCATCTATTACACCGTTTACTACACCATCTATTACACCATCTATTATACCGTCTATTACACCATCTATTACACCATCTATTACACCATCTACTACACCATCTATTACACTGTCTATTACACCATCTATTACACCGTTTACTACACCATATATTACACTGTTTACTACACCATCCACTACACTGTCTATTACACCATTTACTACACCATCTATTACACCGTCTATTACACTGTTTACTACACCATCTATTACACCATTTACTACACCGTCTATTACACCATCTATTACACCATCTATTACACCATTTATTACACCATATATTACACTGTTCACTACACCATCTATTACACCGACTATTACACTGTTTACTACACCATCTATTACACCGTCTATTACACCATCTATTACACCGTTTACTACACCGTCTTTTACACCATCTATTACACCATCTATTACACCGTTTACTACACCGTGTATTACACCATTTACTACACCATATATTACACTGTTTACTACACCATCCACTACACCGTCTTTTACACTGTTTACTACACAGTCTATTACACCATCTATTACACCATCTATTACACCATCTATTACACCGTTTACTACACCATCTATTACACCATCTATTATACCGTCTATTACACCATCTATTACACCATCTATTACACCATCTACTACACCATCTATTACACTGTCTATTACACCATCTATTACACCGTTTACTACACCATATATTACACTGTTTACTACACCATCCACTACACTGTCTATTACACCATTTACTACACCATCTATTACACCGTCTATTACACTGTTTACTACACCATCTATTACACCATTTACTACACCGTCTATTACACCATCTATTACACCATCTATTACACCATTTATTACACCATATATTACACTGTTCACTACACCATCTATTACACCGACTATTACACTGTTTACTACACCATCTATTACACCGTCTATTACACCATCTATTACACCGTTTACTACACCGTCTTTTACACCATCTATTACACCATCTATTACACCGTTTACTACACCGTGTATTACACCATTTACTACACCATATATTACACTGTTTACTACACCATCCACTACACCATCTATTACACTGTTTACTACACCATCTACTACACCATCTATTATACTGTTTACTACACCATCTACTACACCGTCTATTACACTGTTTACTACACCATCTACTACACCATCTATTACACTGTTTACTACACCATCTACTACACCGTCTATTACACTGTTTACTACACCATCTACTACACCGTCTATTATACTGTTTACTACACCATCTACTACACCATCTATTACACTGTTTACTACACCATCCACTACACCGTCTTTTACACTGTTTACTACACAGTCTATTACACCATCTATTACACCGTTTACTACACCATCTATTACACCATCTATTACACCGTTTACTACACCATATATTACACTGTTTACTACACCATCTACTACACCATCTGTTACACTGTCTATTATATCCTCTTTTACACCGTTTACTACACCATATATTACACTGTTTACTACACCATCCACTCCACCATCTACTACACCGTCTATTACACCATTTACTACACCATCTATTACACCGTCTATTACACTGTTTACTACACCATCTATTACACCGTCTATTACACCATCTATTACACCGTTTACTACACCGTCTATTACACCATCTATTACACCATTTATTACACCATATATTACACTGTTTACTACACTATCTATTACACCGTCTATTACACCATCTATTACACCGTCTATTACACCATCTTTTACACCGTTTACTACACTGTCTATTACACCATCTATTACACCATTTATTACACCATATATTACACTGTTTACTACACCATCTACTACACCATCTATTACACAGTCTATTACACCGTTTACTACACCAAATATTACACTGTTTACTACACCACCCACTACACCGTCTATTACACTGTTTACTACACCATCTACTACACCGTCTATCACACTGTTTACTACACCATCTACTACACCGTCTATTACACTGTTTACTACACCATCTATTACACCGTGTATTACACCATCTATTACACCATTTACTACACCGTCTATTACACCATCTACTACACCATCTATTACACCGTTTACTACACCATCTACTACATCATCTATTACACCGTTTACTACACCATCTACTACACCGTCTATTACACCATCTATTACACCGTCTATTACACCATCTATTACATCATCTATTACATCGTTTACTACACCATCTATTACACTGTTTACTACGCCGTCTATTGCACCATCTATTACACTGTTTACTACAACATCTACTACACTGTCTATTACACCATCTATTACACCATTTACTACACCGTCTACTACGCTGTCTGCTACACCATCTACTAGACCGTCTATTACACTATCTACTATACAGTCTATTACACCATCTACTACACCGTCTATTACACTGTCTATTACACCATCTACTACACAGTCTATTACACTGTCTACTACACCATCTATTACACCATCTATTACACCATCTGGTACACCGTCTATTACACCGTCTGCTACACCGTCTATTACACCATCTGCTACACCGTTCCATGTGATTGTGATGTCACTGTGCCATGGTGTGTTTGCTGATCAGAGACTGTTGATTATTTGCCTATAACAGCGTCTAACCCCAGCTCTAACAGTGATCAGTAATGCTTTAGGCTAGGCCTATAGATACGCTTCATAGACTAAAACATAACCTAAATAATAGTATAAAGTAAAAGTATAATGTAAAAGTATAATGTGCGGGTTTGTGTCTCAAAGCTAGCTAAATAAGACGAGTCGCTGTTGTGCATTATCCAGCTACTAGCTAAAACGTGTTGCTCTGTCTAACCGATGTTAAGCAGTCATGGTCTAAGTGAGATAACTACCGGAAAATAAAGCACATGACAGAGGAAACGCCAGAAAATAACCTCCTCCTTGTCCGTTATTTTTCGTTATCATGCCTCTTTGTTGGGCGTTATCTCTCACTTACATGGCACATGGGAAATGTGACATTGCACAGAGAATAGACTCTCATTTCATCTCATTTGTACTTCAATCTGCCGTTGGGTTCGGTCCAACAACGCAAAACGATCAGGGTGAGCAGGAACGATAATTATTGTGCACACACCGTGCCAAAAAGTCGTCCCTGAAGAGTGCGGGGCTGCTGCTGCAACAGGTTTTGGCCAGTGTTTTATTTGACTTGCTTTTTTCCCCCGTCACTTTTTTTTTGTTTGTTTGTTTGATTTATTCAGCCGCTCTGGTCGATTTGACCTCGCTGGATGAAGCGCTTGTTTTTCAGTTAATGTGAAGCAGCCATGCTGAAAATATTTATTTTAACTCCTTCACAGGCATCGTCTGGACGTTCTGTCGGTCATCGATTGATTTGTTGTTAAGAATTATTTCAGATATCATGGTAAGAAGAAGAAAAAATAACATACTAAATACATATTTAAACACACACACAAATATCTGCTCATAGTCCAGACTTCAAGAGACATTCTCTATAAGGCTCAATGATCTATAATAATAATAATAATAATAATAATAATAATAATAATAATAATAATAATAATAATAATCATAGTTTTAAAATGGGAACTTGTTTTTCTGTTATTCTATAAAACCACAGTTTTCCAGCTGATCACATCTGTGTAGGCATGGCAGCTTGTATAATAATGACACTAACATTTCCCACATACACAGCCCCATGCCAGTGTTGGGAAAAGAGGAAGATTCGACAAAGCAGAAGGTTTCGGCGCTCATTTCAGAGGTTGCAGTAGTCAGAGACACGTTGCGTGTATCGGTGCATTTTGTATATATTTTCTAAGCACACAGCTCGTGCAACCAGCAGCTAAACTAAAGTAAGACTTGTGTGAGCTTGATTACTGCTTTGTGCTGCTTCCCACTGCTTCAGAAATGAACCAAAACTAGCAAGGAATCGTACTAACATAGATTCACAATCAGTACCAAAGCTGTATAGTTCCTGCTTTCTAAACTAACCAGAAGAAGGTCTTTTAGAAGATCTGTAAGGAGTAATCCAGCCAGTCTGCTAATTCTTGTTCCCATTGTGGTTTTTAACACAAACACAAAGCAGAACTTGCCATGACTAGACGTGAGTTTTAATGCTAAACGTGATAAATTGAACAGAAAAGACATGGCTTCCATTTAGGTGGAAGAAAACAGCAGAAAGGAACAACATTGTACTTATTAGCATATAATAAAATCTGAATCTGATTATGAAAATAAGTGGAAAGAGTCTTTACGCATGCTGTTAGTTAGGTAGAATCCAAATCAGAGTGAAATCGATTCGCTTCATTCGGATTTTACATTGAAATAAAAAAAAAAATCGTCTGAGGGCGTGTAGAGCTGAAAACATCCTCGTAAGAAAGTCGGCAGCTCTGCACTTCGGGTCAGTTTTCCAGCTCATGCATACAAACCTGAAACACACGGCATGACTGATTCACTTGCCTCAGTGGAGTCGATTCAGAGTCGAATCGCTTTCCTCCGGAGTTTACATAGTGTCTGGTAGATCCACACCAGGGCTTTATCCGTGTGAATACACACTTGGAGAGAGACATTCTGGACTAGAAATGAAAGTTTCTTTTATTTTCTTTTATACTCAGTGTACCAACACCAGGATGGCACATCAGCATCACAAGCAAATGAGAAGACAAATGAGCAGTTCCAGTCTGCTGCTGCTCGCTGCTGAATCTCACTTCTGCCTCACATATTCAAACTCGCTCCATTAACTCTAGCGCGTCCTCCTGCCAAAACGCCCGTGGCAGGCTGTTGACATTGCAGTACAAAAGGTGACCGTAGGCTGCGTGTAAGGGTCGAGTGGATGAAAAGCTTGATATTTCTCAGCACAAATGACCCACTTGGGCTTTAGTCCATTAGCTGGGTGAGAATCTGGACAAATAACGCCATCTGCACCGTATGTGCGCTAAGAGCGCTCAGAGAGAACAGCGGATAGGCTTGGCCGAAACCTGCACCAGGACGTGTTCGTGTAGAAGAGTCCCCGGATAATCACGCGACCACTGCCAAGGCTTTTATAGGCCTTAGGAGTCAGAAGCCTGAGATGGTGTGAGAGCAGAAGGAACGCATGGCTGCTTTATATCCTCTCCACCAGCGCGTGTCATTACAGCCAGGACGACTCAATCCTGACGGCAGTTAATGCAGCCTTTCCTCCGCCGTATTACCCGAGACAGATGGAGGAAGAGATTGCGACATTAGCTTTCTGAGAATTTTAATGAAAAAGAATTTATTGTTTGCATATCGCGTTAATGTTGCGCTCTACCGGGTATCGTAGCAAAAACTGTCGGCCATTACGGTGATTGATTCTCTTCATCGCACAGATGTGTAGCTGTGTTAGATCCGTCACCCCGTTCTCCTGCTCTTTACTCACATCCTCACACAGAGCCGTTCTCTCTGCCTCCTCCCTCCATCTTGGATGTGTATTAAAAATCCCAGAGCGCAGTAGATTAGAATAATGCCTATTGTCTCTCGAGTCCCATTACATGTATGATCTGGCGGCGCATTCCTCCCTGAAAGAGCATTTTGGCTCGTGGTGAGAGGCAAGTTACCCATCGACACGTCCCAGCAGGGGGATCTGCAGCTCAGCATTTTCAACACTCATATCAATTATAGATGACTCTCATGCAAGCTTTACTGGGTTATTTCCACACAGACACTTTTAATAAACCAGTGATGTATGTGGAAAATACCAGCAAGTCCTAGCTCCACTTCTTGAAGTAGCACCGGCTCATGAAAACATCATTTTAAAACGCTTAACTCCTTGTGCCTAGCTGAGTGTGCTCGAATAGAGGTGAGGTAAGACACGAGGTGTTTGGGGGGTAAATTTACACCTGGTGCTAAATTCTGTTTGAGTATAGGGGTGTCGGTTTGTGATGTCAGTAAATATGGTGTGAAAGAGCTAGAAATCATTTAACATCTAACATTTAACATTATTCTGACAGGATAATACATCACGTTGTGCTGTTATAGGGAATTAATCAACGTTTGTGTGATGAAGCGGAGTTACTGTTAGCAGTTAGCATCCTGTCATATTCTAACACAGCACTCTGCCTACGATCACCTCTTTTCTTTTAAACTTTCTGTCCAATTAGTGTTTCATTAACGTTGCTGAACAGTTACGAATGAAGTTATTTCTCATCATCGCTTATGTTTCCGTAAATCATTAAATCCTCACACTGTTACAGAGCGCACTGACACTGGAGACTCCTTCTATCAGCGTCTCATCACAGGCTATGTGAAGCATCTCCTGCACGATAAGATATTATAATGATGGCGCATTAATAAAAACCTGAGATGTCAGAGGTGCAGTTAGGGAAAATGAATCAACCAATCAGCATCGAGAATTCAGCAGCACTGTAAAATCTGAGGAATCAGATAAAACCCTGTGAAGGTGCGAAGCAGCTTTATTTAACACCTGCAGAGCAATTTCTCCTTTTAGCTCTGTGTGAAAATGTAAAGACAATAACGCTTGGTTGTAAACACAACCTCTGTAAAGCGCAGCACTGTTCACATTCAGCTCCTTACGTTTTTACTCAGAGTCACGTTTTCAGGATTCCTTGTAATTTGAAACGCTATATTTTAAGGAACATCATTCACTTCCTGTATGAACAATTTCCTGTTAGGATCTTCAGTTTCTTAAAACATCGCTGTGGGCGGAGCTTAGGTGGAGGCAGAAAGACTTCCCTGACCGCTTTACAAGCAGTAGTTATCAAGTTTTTAAGCAATGACTGGTCAAAATCCGAATTTATCTGACTATGTTAGGTCACTCACTGTCCAGGACCGCGAATGCTATTTGAAAAAGCGAACTTTAACGGACAGAACCAGATTGGCCGACCCGTGCACGCTCACTCAGTGGATGGATGATGTGACAGGTTGAGTGACCTGACATATACACCTACCTGATAGAAAAAACGAGTGCTTCTGGCAGCCATAGTGAGGGAGACATAAACAGTTTCCTTTGTTTAGTCTCCGCTCGTTAGCTACCAGTTAGCTAACTTACCCGCGTTACATTAGAAATCATTTATCTTGTTCCCCAATTTCTGATGAGGTGGGCATGCATAAGAAATATTTAGACACGTAACAAGATGATGTTTGCGCTCCTCGTGTAGCCGACTCTGTACTGGTTTGTTTTGGCCACCTCCAGTTTTCCCTGTGTTTTGCCTCCAGCTAGCGCTACGACGTAACGTGACCTTGACACTAAAAGGGTCTATAGTTTGCTAAGAGCTGTGATGTGGCGTGTAGTTTGACTTTGTCTCTGAGGTAAATATAGAAGGTTAGAAGAGGGTTTGTGTGGTCATATCCACCGTTTATTTTTCCTTAACTTTCTGTAAGAATCTAAAATGTTTTTTTTGTGTGTGTTTTTAATCACTTTGACAGCCCGAGTTTATTCGAAGTGAAAGCAGATTGCAGTCTCTCTTTGTGTGCTCAGGTTCAGTGTAATTTCTCACAGCTCCGACCAGCTTGCTCTCAAACCTTCATTTTCCCGCCTTGAAGTTCTGTAAATTTCATTTAAAATGCATATTTTCCATAATCTTTTGATTGCACAAGGCTAGTACATTTCACTGGACTCATGCTACATTAATTCATTTAAGTGCCTCAGGCAAAATATTGTATGATAGAGACATCCATCTGTGCTTTGTTTTTCAATGGCTTTTAGAGATGTGTGTGTGTGTGTGTGTGAGGGAGAGAGAGAGAGAGAGAGAGAGAGAGAGAGAGAGAGAGAGAGCATGGTAATTACTGCAGGGACGAGTGAAGGCTTTAGAAATCTAAGATAAACTGTTAATATTTCCTCCTTCTTAATATTTACCCTGGATTATTTGGTGCCTGAGGTGCAGTTGTGCTTAACATCTAAACTACATTCACAGAGCTCAAAACCAACCATAAAAAAACTGACATTCATATAATATGATGCCAGAAGTATTGGGACACTTCTCAAATCATTGAGTTCAGGTGTTGTTTTTCAGGGGTTGGTCTCGACCCCTTAGTTCCAGTGAAAGGAACTCTTAATGCTTCAGCTTCATACCAAGACATTTTGGACAATTTCATGCTCTTTATGGGAGTTTGGGGATGACTGTTTGACAGTTTGGGGATGACTCCTTCCTGTTCCAACATGACTGCACACCAGTGACCAAAGCAAGGTCCATAAAGACATGGATGAGTGAGTTTGGAGTGGAACTTGACAGACCTGTACAGAGTCCTGACCTCAACCCCATAGAACACCTTTGGGATGAATTAGAGTGGAGACTGTGAGCCAGACCTTCTCGTCCAACATCAGTGTCTGACCTCACAAATGTGCTTCTAGAGGAATGATCAAAAATTCCCATAAACACACTCCTCAACCTTGTGGAAAGCTAGAAGAGTTGAAGCTGTTCTAGCTGTAAAGGGCGGGACAACTCCATATTACATTCATGTTCATGTAAAGGCAGACGTCCCAAAATTTCTCAAAAACTTCTCAAGACATCTCAAAATATCTGATTGTTTACCTTTCACAGCATCTACTGATGTCTTTCATTCCTCTTATTCAGCAACACAGCAAATGACCAACCATTTAAAAATGTATTTGTTAAAAAATTCATCTTATTTTTATGTATTTGATTTTGTTAGACGAGTTGATTCCTGTTGTCACTTGTGTTATAGCAGCTATAAACAGTCCTTCCCTCACCAGCCTCTCTTTACTCTCTCTCTTGTTGAAGTTAATAAAAAGCATAAACTCCTCTGTCATGAAGATGCGAAAAACTTATAAAACTCTGACACTGGAGACTCCTTCCCTACATGATAAACAAACATCTCCTCAAAACTCATGTTAGATCAGTATAAAGAACCAAATGATGTTCAGGCCGTGATGATTTAAAATGTTGTCTTTCAATGTGTTTTAGATGCATGTTTTTCCCTCAGTTGGAGAACCTTACACTGAATTTTACTGGTTGAAGATGAAATCTGAGCTGCTTTTTAGATGAACAAGCACTTGGAGCATCTCAGAGAGCAGAAATGGGTTTGATATCAACATGTACTTTGAAGAAAAAAGTGATTTTGGAAAATTTCTATGAATATATCACCCTGACTAGGCTAGAGAAAAACTGAAATACTTCTCCAAAAGTTCTGAGTGTCTGATTCCACATGAGCTTCATATTAAGCACCACTGTGAAGAGGAACATGACAAATACATGAACAGGAGCAAACATCTACACAGAACCCTACATCAGAGGGTTTCTCCATCAGAGAGGGGTCTGAGCACACTGCATGGAGGATGAGAAGAGCTCTTAACTCTCTGAAGATCCTCTATTTGTGAGACAGCTGAAGATTTCCCAGGTTACAGTAGAGATGATGAGGGCGTGGTGTTGTAGAGTGTATATTAATAACAGACACAAACATGAGGCTGGAAATCTGCTGAGTTCTGACCATGAGAGAGCAGTGAGAAGCATCAGTGAGATGGTGAAGGCAGACAGATCATTCACTCACTCACTCACTCACACACTCACTCACTCATTCACTCACACACTCACTCACTCATTCACTCACACACTCACTCACTCACACACACTCACACACTCACTCAGTCAGTCACTCATTTACTCACTCACACACACTCACTCACTCACTCACTCATTTACTCACTCACTCACTCACTCACACACACTCACACACTCACTTACTCACACACTCACTCACACACTCACTCACACACACACACACTCACACACTCACTCACTCACTCACTCACTCATTTACTCACTCACTCACTCACTCACACACACTCACACACTCACTTAC
This sequence comes from Hemibagrus wyckioides, assembly GCF_019097595.1. NCBI lineage: Eukaryota > Metazoa > Chordata > Actinopteri > Siluriformes > Bagridae > Hemibagrus > Hemibagrus wyckioides. Next base: position 5,524,576 of record NC_080718.1, on the reverse strand, counting down.
TCACACACTCACTCACACACACACACACTCACACACTCACTCACTCACTCACTCATTTACTCACTCATTTACTCACTCACACACACTCACACACTCACTTACTCACACACTCACTCACACACACACACACACACTCACTCACTCACTCATTCACTCACACACTCACTCAGTCAGTCACTCATTTACTCACTCACACACACTCACTCACTCACTCACTCACTCATTTACTCACTCACACACTCACTCACACACACTCACTTACTCACACACTCACTCACACACACACACACTCACTCACTCACTCATTCACTCACACACTCACTCACTCACTCATTTACTCACTCACACACACTCACACACACTCACACACACTCACTCACTCACTCACTCATTTACTCACTCATTTACTCACTCACACACTCACACACTCACTCACTCACTCATTTACTCACTCATTTACTCACTCACACACTCACTCACACACACTCACACACTCACTCACTCATTCACTCACACACTCACTCACTCACACTCATTTACTCACTCACACTCACACACTCACTCACTCACTCACTCACTCACTCATTTACTCACTCATTTACTCACTCACACACTCACTCACACACTCACTTACTCACACACTCACTCACACACACACACACTCACTCACTCACTCATTTACTCACTCATTTACTCACTCACACACTCACTCACACACACTCACACACTCACTCACACACACTCACACACTCACTTACTCACACACTCACTCACTCACACACTCACTCACACACACTCACTTACTCACACACTCACTCACTCACACACACTCACTTACTCACACACTCACTCACTCACACACTCACTCACACACACTCACACACTCACTCACTCACTCACTCACTCACTCACTTTCTCACACACTCACTCACTCACACTCACTCACTCACACACTCACTCACACACACTCACTTACTCACACACTCACTCACTCACACACTCACTCACACACTCACTCACACACTCACTCACTCATTCACTTACTCACACACTCACTCACTCACACACTCACACTCACTTACTCACACACTCACTCACTCACTCACTCACTCACTCACACACTCACTCACTCATTTACTCACTCACTCACTCACACACACTCACTCACTCACTCACTCACTCATTTACTCACTCACACACTCACTCACACACACTCACTCACTCACACACTCACTCATTTACTCACTCATTTACTCACTCATTTACTCACTCACACACACTCACACACTCACTTACTCACACACTCACTCACTCACTCACTCACTCACACACACTCACTCACTCATTTACTCACTCACTCACTCACACACACTCACACACTCACTCACTCACTTACTCACACACTCACTCACACACACTCACTCACTCACTCACTCACTCACTCACTCACTCATTTACTCACTCACACACTCACACACACTCACTCACTCACTCACACACTCACTCACTCACACACTCACTCATTTACTCACTCACACACACTCACACACTCACTTACTCACACACTCACTCACTCAAACACTCACTCACACACTCACTCACTCACTCACTCATTTACTCACTCATTTACTCACTCACACACACTCACACACTCACTCACTCACTCACACACTCACTTACTCACACACTCACTCACTCACTCACTCATTTACTCACTCACTCACTCACTCATTCACTTACTCACACACTCACTCACTCACTTACTCACACACTCACTTACTCACTCACTCACTCACACACTCACTCACTCACTCACTCATTTACTCACTCACTCACACACTTACTCACACACTCACTTACTCACTCACTCACTCACACACTCACACACACACTCACTCACTCACTCACACACTCACTCACTCACACACTCACTCACTCACACACTCACACACTCACTCACACACTCACTCACTCACTCACACACTCACTCACTCATTTACTCACTCACTCACTCACTCATTTACTCACTCACACACTCACTCACACACTCACTCACACACTCACACACACACTCACTCACTCATTTACTCACTCACTCACTCACTCACTCATTTACTCACTCACTCACTCACTCACTCATTTACTCACTCACACACTCACTCACACACTCACTCACACACTCACACACACACTCACTCACTCATTTACTCACTCACTCACTCACTCACTCATTCACTTACTCACACACTCACTCACTCACTTACTCACACACTCACTCACACACTCACTCACTCACTCACACACTCACACACACACTCACTCACTCACTCACACACTCACTCACTCACACACTCACTCACTCACTCATTCACTTACTCACACACTCACTCACTCACTTACTCACACACTCACTCACACACTCACTCACTCACTCACACACTCACACACACACTCACTCACTCACTCACACACTCACTCACTCACACACTCACTCACTCACACACTCACACACTCACTCACACACTCACTCACTCACTCACACACTCACACACTCACTCACTCATTTACTCACTCACACACTCACTCACACACTCACACACACACTCACTCACTCACTCCCTCACTCATTTACTTACTCACTCATACACTCACTCACTTGCTCACCCGCTCACTCACTCATTTACTCACTCACTCATTCACTCACTCACTCACATTCACTCACTCATTTACTCACTCACCCACTCACTTATTTACTCACTCACTCATTAATTCACACACACACTCACTCACACACACTCACTCACTCACTCACTCACTCACTCAGACTCACTCACTTATTTACTCACTCACTCGCTCACCCGCTCACTTATTTACTCACTCACTCGCTCACCCGCTCACTCACTCATTTACTCACGCGCTCACCCGCTCACTCACTCATTTACTCACTCACTCACTCACTCACTCATTTACTCACTCACTCACCCGCTCACTCACTCATTTACTCACTCATTTACTCACTCACTCACTCACCTGCTCACTCACTCATTTACTCACTCACTCATTTACTCACTCACTCACCTGCTCACTCACTCATTTACTCACTCACCCACTCACTCACTCATTTACTCACGCGCTCACCCGCTCACTCACTCATTTACTCACTCACTCACTCACTCATTTACTCACTCACTCACCCGCTCACTCACTCATTTACTCACTCACTCATTTACTCACTCACTCACTCACTCACTCATTTACTCACTCACTCACCCGCTCACTCACTTATTTACTCACTCACCCACTCACTCACTCATTTACTCACTCGCTCACTCACTCATTTACTCACTCACTCACTCATTTACTCACTCACTCACTCACTCACCCGCTCACTCACTCATTTACTCACTCACTCACTCACTCACTCATTTACTCACTCACTCACTCACCCGCTCACTCACTCATTTACTCACTCACTCACTCATTCACTCACTCATTTACTCACTCACTCACTCACCCGCTCACTCACTCATTTACTCACTCACTCACTCACTCATTTACTCACTCACTCACTCACCCGCTCACTCACTCATTTACTCACTCGCTCACCCGCTCACTCACTCATTTACTCACTCACTCACTCATTTACTCACTCACTCATTTACTTACTAACTCACTCACTCATTTACTCACTCACTCACTCACTCACTCATTTACTCACTCACTCACTCACTCATTTACTCACTCACTCATTTACTCACTCACTCACCCGCTCACTCACTCATTTACTCACTCGCTCACCCGCTCACTCACTCATTTACTCACTCACCCACTCACTCACTCATTTACTCACTCACTCACCCGCTCACTCACTTATTTACTCACTCACCCACTCACTCACTCATTTACTCTCTCGCTCACTCACTCATTTACTCACTCACTCACTCACTCACTCATTTACTCACTCACTCACTCACTCATTTACTCACTCACTCACTCACCCGCTCACTCACTCATTTACTCACTCACTCACTCATTCACTCACTCATTTACTCACTCACTCACTCACTCACCCGCTCACTCACTCATTTACTCACTCACTCACTCATTTACTCACTCACTCACTCACTCGCTCACTCACTCATTTACTCACTCGCTCACCCGCTCACTCACTCATTTACTCACTCACTCACTCACTCACTCACTCACTCACTCATTTACTCACTAACTCACTCACTTACTCACTCACTCATTTACTCACTCACTCACTCACTCACTCACTCACTTACTCACTCACTCATTTACTCACTCACTCACTCACTCACTCACTCACTCACTCACTCATTTACTCACTCGCTCACCCGCTCACTCACTCATTTACTCACTCACCCACTCACTCACTCATTTACTCACTCGCTCACCCGCTCACTCACTCATTTACTCACTCACTCACTCATTTACTCACTCACCCGCTCACTCACTCACTCACTCATTTACTCACTCACCCGCTCACTCACTCACTCACTCATTTACTCACTCACTCACTCACTCATTTACTCACTCACTCACTCATTTACTCACTCACTCACTTGCTCACCCGCTCACTCACCCACCCGCTCACTCACCCACTCACTCACTCTTTTACTCACTCACTCACTCACCCACTCATCCACCCGCTCATCCACCCGCTCACTGACTCACTGGCCTGTATAATCTCAGTCTGCCATGTGCCCTGGCAGGTCGCCAGTCTAATAAATTGCCTATGTTTCTTATTTCCAGGGACAGCTCCTGATTTTCGATTGCTTTATTCACCCATGGTGCACGTGTCATAGCTGAGCTCCCGTTACATTACTTATGAATTTCAGAAAAGTAGGAGTATTGATTTCGTGCTAGAAATTTTCTCTCTCTTTTTCTCACTCGTCAAACGGCGAGGCGCACTTTTAGAAAAAGCCGTTCCAAATGGTGCTGTTATTTGAGCCGAGCGTTAGGAGCAGACAGACATTTCAGCCTTTTATTGGTGTGATGCAGAACCAAGGCAGGGTCCCGTGTGACTGCTGCGCATCTGGATGGACGAAGGGCGAGATGGCGAGACGGTTTTGGCAGGGTTTCAGCGACCGGACAGATTTGGCAGCTGAACTGTTATTGAACGTTATTATCTGCTTAATCGGAAAATATACGGATTTGGAAAGTGTCTTAGCTCGGATCCCCATAACATAGCGTCCTCTCCTGGGCGTTATTTCGGCGTCATCCTGCTGCATGAAAGTTCTTGTGGTTGAAAATGTCTTCTCGTACAGATGAATCACTCATTAACATATGTTCACATTCCGTGTGTGTGTGTGTGTGTGTGTGTATGATGTGATAAGCAGTTATATCTGGGTAAAAGTGTAAAAGTGCACCCTGTTGAGATGACCAGGCGCTCTCCTAGGCATTCCGAGGTGCTCGGAGGCGACGGTATGATCGGAAGCCTTCATCACGAGCCTCCTGACAGATTCACGCACACTTTCTCCCTGGTTTTTCCCGCCTGCACTTTTCTGTTGCTGGTGGTATTTATAGACTCGCCTGCAGTAGCTGCACAATCCCTAATGGCTTCATCACTAATAATGATCCGCTCGCCTCTGCTTCTGGTAACAAACCCTTTACAACAGGCAGGAAATACAATAATTCTAACAAGGTAATGTTTTAAAAAAGATTTTTTTTTTCCCCAAGCACAATTAGCTTCCAGGCTAGTTTTTTGTTGATGTTGATGTTGTTGTTGTTGTTGTTGTTATTACTGAACTGTGAATAATAAGAGCCTTACTAAACCCGCCTGCAACAGCGGCAGTGTTATGACTCTAAATTACGCTCCTGATTTATGTTTTTTATGGCCGGAAAAATCGTGCTTTGCTCAGACAATATTCCTCTTTCATAAAATTTCATTATATACTCTCTTAATGATCAGAAACTTCTGCTTTAAGCCCAACATGCTATTCCTTTACCATTTTCCTCTCAGCTGCAAAACATGACTTTTTTTAAAAAAAGTTTATTTTATGTTAAGTCTGTGTAGACCTTTAATAACAACATAATTACACAGATAACTCAGAAAAACAAAAAAACATAGCAGATTACAGAAGTAAAGGCCCTGAAATAAGCTCCACCCACACAACCAGCACCAGGACTCTAAACATTACACACCGCTCCTTTAATAAAACCAAACAACAACCATGAAACATTTCAGTGAGCTGCATTTGATGCATCAGAATACATCAGAGTTTGTCCTTTAGAATGAAATCTGACAGTGTCTGGAAGGAAGGAAGGATTATATTATTATGTATTGTAGAACATTACTAAAACTAGCACTGATTATAAAATTTGAATTTTCTGTGCTGCATGATGAAGGTGGAGAACCCACAGTGTGATTTATTTGTTTATTTGTGCGAGCAAGTTTGAGTACTGAAGTTCAGATGATTTCGCATCTAATTTATCTAAATGCGCACCTTTAAGCACATTGGAGAGGAAATCAGAAACGCTGCACGCTGCTCTGTTTGTGAGAAGGTTCTCAGTGTCGTCCTCTGAGCCGCGCAGAGCGTAGCCCAGGGTCACACGCGGAACAGGAACAATGCCGTCCTTTCACTGAAGCCGTGAGGCAGTAGGACCCAGCGATCTCCTGCCGCCGCCGCTGCCCTCCTCTCCAGGCTCCTCTAGTTCCAGAGCTGAGCGAGACAGGAGAACAGAGTGCAGAGAGAGAAGGAGGGGGAAAGACTGAGAGACACAGAGAGAGAGAGAAAGAGAGAGAGAGAGAAGAGGAGTGAATGTTCAAGCCCACTGTGCTCCCTGCTACAATCCAGAATCTGTGGAATGGACGGATTAAACCGTGGTGGGATTTAAACGTTTTGGAGCCGGAGCTGAAGCTCATGAGGAGGCGTCCAATCAAGAGAAGATCAGGATTCAAAGGTTTCTATTGTTGATTGTTGATTCTTGCTGTGATCTGTGGGCTCCCGGGGTCGTCCGGAGCATGTGTGTGTGTGTGTGCGTTGTGGGGGAGACTGTTGACATGTGCGTGTGAGGGGGCCGTGCTGCTATCACCGTGGAAGGGTACTGAGGAGATAAGAGGCGTCGCATGTGTAAACAGCGTGAGGTCCGAGCTGGCCGTGCATGCGAAAGCCGCTCAGGTTCCACACACGCTCGTTACGTCCTTCCCTTTCTCCCCGTCTTTCTCTCTCTGCTTTTCTTTCTTCTCAGACATCCTCATGCTTTTGTGCATGTCAGTATTCAGACTGAACCCTTTTCAAGGTCAGCACTCGGGTTCCAGCTACGCAGAACTTTGCTCTCGAGTCTCATCAAACCCGAATGAACGCAGCATTCCATAAACAAACAAAAGTTTGGACGTGTGCAAACACATCTGCAGAGCGGAGGAGTCAGGGCAGTCTGAAGTGAGTGCCAATACTTTCTGCTAGGAAACTCCATTCCCTGCGCTGCATATCAGAGTGCACTCAGATTCCATTTAGAAGTGTGTGTTTTTTTTTATTTTCTCAAAGCTTTTTATCAGCATCTTGCTTCTTCTTTCATTTCTGCCATCTCACTCGGCCAGCTGCGGTCAGCAGGCTCTCACAGAGCTGCGTTCCTGTTCAGGAGTTCCGCTTTTATTTATTTATTTATTTTTTTCTTCTTCATCAAAAATCCGTTGTTTGCCAGCTCTCTCTCTCTCTCTCTCTCACTATTCTCTGTGCTCTGCTAATCCTGAGCTCGCTCTGTCGCTTGTTAGCATTCAGCAGCATTAAGCGGCGCGCTCAGCCTAAGCCTGCCAGTGTTTGCCTCTTAACTCGAGTGCAGGAATGTGTGAATACACGACAACGCCGAGCGTCAGGGCTTTAAAGCCGTCAGGGCTGGACTCTTCTCTCTTCCTTCCTTCTCTCTCTCTCTCTCTCTCTCTCTCTCTCTCTCTCTGTCTGTCTGTTCTCTGTGGCCGTCTGTCTGCGAGTCTCTAAACCACATCTTTCTTGGAGTGGCACATGCTGACCTTGTATTTTCCATTAAGTTTTGAAGGAAAAAGAAACCCAGTAACGTCCTTCTGGAAAAAGCGGGACACTCATTTTGGCACAAATAATCTGTTTGCTATAAATAGATCTGGACTTTTATTCTCATTGGAAAGTTCCATTATGGACGCTCCTGCTCCAGGCCTTGTCTTTGTGCCGTTCAGGAGAAGCGTTTGCTTTTTCTCTTTTGCTTTTTCTTTTTTGTTGTTGTGTTTTATCTCCTCCCCTGGAGTAAGTTTTTTTTTCCTGACCCTCTGTTTCTATGGCCCCCTCATGTGGCCGCTCTCAGCTGCCTATAGCGCGAGCTCTCCCCGCCTATGAGAGCGGCGCGTCTGATTGGCTGATTCTGCAGAAGCACAGGAAGTTCAGGGTTTCTAATAACAACCCAGAGACACAGTTACCATAGAGACAAAGATAAGCCCCTCATACTAAAAAAAAGTGGCTGCATGTCATCACAGAAGCCTGCAGAAAGCGCCTGCTCTCTCTCTCTCTCTCTCTCTCTGTCTCTCTCTCTCTGTCTCTCTCTCTCTCTTTCTCTCTCTCTCTCTCTCTCTCCTTGCCAGTTCTCCCATTAGCAGCTGTTTAAACAGAGCAGCTTCTGCCTCACGAAGGTCAAACTCAAATGTTCTGAGCACTTAACGCGAGTTTGGACAACTTTTCTTGCTGCTTGTGTGTGTGTGTGTTTAAATGTTTAAAGTAATGAGGGGGTTTTTGTGGCTGAATGTTTTTATCGTGACTTAAGGCAGCGACCCGTGCCAAAAGACTGTGTGTGTGTGTTGTTCATGCAGTGAGGCTATGTTAACATCGTCCAAGCAGGCGGAGGTTATTTCTGTGAGCTGAGGTAATGGCACGCTGTGTGTAACGCTGATACCAGCGAGTGCACGTTAATTGATTTCAGGAGCATTGTGCAAAGCTTTTTAAAAGCCTGTCTCTCAGACCAAGAGCGTTTGAAGGTCCCAGGCTCTCACAAACACACACACACACACACACACACGTTCTCATCTTTCCTCTCTGTCTCTTCGGGTTGCCCCTGAACGTTGAAGCGAGGGAGAGGGGGGCCGAAGTTGTGCAGCGTGCTGAGAGGCGGTCTCTGAGAGGACTTCCTGTTGATGGGTGCGTTGTGTTATCGGAGGAAGGGCTGCGCTGGCAGGAAATGTGTCAGGCACTTGTTTTCTTCAAACCGACACGGACAACTCAGCTCTGGAGCTCACTCCTCCGTTACTCTTAGGTTGTTGTTTTTTAATATCCAATACCATGACGATTTCTCTCCAGCTGGAGTTCTTGTCATCACAGCTCATGAACAAAGCCACGATCTTGCATCTCGAGCTCCAGCACCAACCTACGCCTGCTCACCGCCGCGTAGCCAAACTTCTTTCATATTCAAATGCCATACAAATTCCTGTGTAGAAAGTGGCTATTATATTTTTTCAATACGCTTGTCAGTGCCGTCTGATCGGCTCCGGGTGCGAGCACCGAGCGTGTCCATTTACGATCCCGGGTTCTTTTCAGGGCTTTAATGCGGCTTTAGCCTCCGCCGTTCAGCCGCCGGGATGTATTTGCATTGTAGTAGATGGGCCACTGGAGGCTTCCCAGCGGCCCGAGCGGGAATTATGCAGACGTCTGTCACAGTTCAGAGGTGAAAAGCAGATGAGCAGGAGGTCAAAAGCTCTTTTTATTTTGAGGCAGTGAAGTGAGGAACTTTTGTCTGCTTGAGATCTTCTAACGGCGCTCGGCGGCTTGTCAGCGACCCCGGCGTGCCGCCCCTTCAGATAAATTAAACAGCCAAGCAAATCAGCGAGGTAGAAAATACATGAATGAAATGCTTGTAAATACGGATGGAAGGCGCGGAGCTCAGATGTCGGTTCCATTCACCGTGCTTTTTGCTTTTCGAGTCACATCACAGAGATTAGCAAAGCAAGATGACTGGAATATTCTCCGAGCGAATTCCGGCTCTTCTTCTCCTGCGTGTCGTTGTACACGAGAAACCGCAAAGCTTCACGCTTTCCATCAAAACGAGGCCACGCTCCGTCTCTCCCTCCCTCCGTCATCCAGCTCCGCGTCTTCTCTTCTCTCTGTGACCTTCACGTTTCTTCTGTCCCAGTGATTAAGTGTGTTGAAGGTGTGTGATGATGGAGGCCGCCTAATGAATGATAGACTCTTGACTGCTTTCCCTCTGGGAGACTTATTAACTGTCTCAGCTAGAGCCTCATACCCACACAAAGCCGTGTCATAAACCCCGCTCTGTCATCTCTCTCGTCTCCTCTGTAGTCCACACTTCACTTTATTCAGCTGAATTGAAGCAGATATGCCCTTCGACTTCTTTCCAAAGGCGTCACACCAGCTGCGTAATTGACAGGAAAGAAAAAACGATACGGGTCCAATTATATTGTTCTGCAACAGAGTGTCATTTCTGAAATGGAATTTTTGTGTTATTTATAGTCGAGTTGGAAACAGAAGATGGATTAAAAACAGATCTGGGTGTTTAGTCCGACGCGTTCGAATCAAATCTGTTTTTTCTTTCCTCTGACGTTTCGACTTAAAACCGAATCAAACCTCCGCCACATTATCGAAGATCTTCAGGGAACAAAAAATCAAATCTGTTTTTCGCCATCCGTCAGACGGATAAAACATCTGTTTCGGTGTCTAAAGACCTTTACTTCTGTCTCTTTCTTCTTCTCAGCTCTCTCCCATGTCTGTCTGTCTCTTTGTCTGCATTTCACCGACTTCCTGGCAGCTCTGAGGGGAAAAACTAACTCCACACATGATGCAGCTCCAACTCAGAAACGTTTAAAGTTCATTTCCTCCAAAAGTCGAGCTTTTAAAAACACCACAGTGACACCTGACCGCTCGAGTAAGGACACGCCCTCGTCTAGTCCCTCACCCGGAGGGCAGAGGAGCTGCCAACTGGAGCGTGAGGAAGAAAACACTGTGTCATGCACCGACTGGAAAATCATCAACAGTGTGGCAGTGTGATGAAGCAGGGCTACTGTTACTGCACTGAGTTTCCTGTAAGAGCGTGTCCTACAGTGTTGATTTGTGACCAGATGTCTGTGCTGCTGTTAGAGACAATTAATCAGCGCTTTCTGACCAATCTTAATCCAGAACTCAACCGCTCTGTTGTGTAAGCAATAATATCAGCCTCTATAGTGTTACACAAAAGGCATACATGTGATAGCTGTTTAAACTCTAACCTGCATATTTAATTAGCTTTAAAGGAGCCGTTTCGCTGTAATTTTCACTGTCCTGTAATTACAAAGATATAATGACATCTCAACCGTTTTTCTATCCAAATCCACATTAGTGGTTTAAGCACCACACACTGTGAGATTGTGGAGCGGCTCTCGGCTTATTTGGGGGCGGAGCTAATTTCTGGGCTGGAAAAAATCTTAGCAGAAACCTGAGGTGAAGAATCTCAACATCCACTGATGTTAGGAATATGATGGATCACAGTTTGTTTTCTCTGAATTATGTGTTTATTGCAGGCTTCCAGTTAAACTAGAAACTTAAACTTTAAAATCAGTGAATTAATTTTATCAGTCTGGTTTTCACACTCTCCCGTGTGGTGATTTGGTGCCTCAGTGATGTTACGAGGGCCACGTTGTTTACTTTCCGTAAACATTGAGGAAACTTAGGTTCCCGCTCTCACAGAGGAACCCACACCTGATCCCGTAGTGGACTAACTTCACAGAGACTGATGGCGTTCGAGCCAAGACGGCTCACGTTTTACTGCGACCAGGCTATAGAGGAGAGTTTATTAGTAGCCAGGCTCGTCCTTCTACACCCGGTTTTCACTCGGACCTGCTGGATCTCCCGCTCCTCTCAGGCAGCTCCCAGCGGACTCCGTGTCCTGATTGTCTGAGAAACCTGACGAGCTCCAAATTCTCATCCGGACAGATCCTGTTGTGGAAGCTCGGGAGATTTCGAGTCATTTCCATATCCACTCCCGGCCCATCATCAGCGTCATATTTCATTCGGATCGCTTTCATTCTTGCTCTGTCAGAGAGGAGACAGCACGACTGCCGAGTACATAAACAGCTATATATTTTAGCTGGTGCAGGGCCGCTCTCCTGAATAAATGACTCGCTGCTCCATCACCCTGCCGTCACTTTCTCTCTTCTACTCACTCCAGTGACCTCACTCACTTTTTTGCTCTTTTTCCTTCTTTTCTTCACACACACGGCCTCAGCCCCCTGATGCACCGAGGGGAGTATGCTCCATATCCGAGACTGAGTGATATTTCTCAATGTCAAAACATGTTCAGAGTGTTGTTCCTATCCAGGACTGAGGCTGCATTGTTTCTCAGCTTCACAGAGGTTATGTTTTATCACTTTCAACACTAGATTTCACGTCAGCCTTCTTTATTTATTCAGAAAGTCGAAATTCTTGCTGGTGGCATCCTCAAAGCTGTGCTACATTTTCGCCCTTTAATGTGCAAATCAGCTCGCGAATCATAACCACACACACACACACACACACACACACACACACGCCCTTCCCCTCTCACAAAGCATTCCATCTCTCTCTCTCCAGCTCTGCGAACCCTCTTCAGTCCTGCTTCATCCTTCAGCGTTTCTTGCAGAGTGGCCTCGGCCCCTGTTGACCCGCCTCCTCTGAATGGCTGTTCATTTAGTCACGCTCGGAGACGACTTCCTGCGTCGCCAGCCTCCTGAATGAGCTTGTCAGATCGAGAGAGACAGGAACGAAGCAGGCTGTACTGCTGACTCACCCCGCACGGTTCAAGGCCCCGAAGTCACGGCGCTTATTAAAGAGCCAGCGAGGAGGCTTTTCCTGATGACCTCGACCCCACAAATTAACCCGCTCTCGTGCGTGTATGAATAGGACAAGGATTATATCAGGAGCTGATATGTGTGTGTGTGTGTGTGTGTGTAGAGTGAGAGAGTGCTGAGAGGCTAATCGTTTACCTGCTGATTTATAAAGACTGAAAGTCAGCAGTTTAATGAGCTAGGTGTTTACGTATGTGCATCTGCTGTGCTGTGGCAGCTGAGTGAAGAGGCTGGTGATGGATACGCAGCACCCAGGTCTCATATATATATACATATATATTTATTTCTATATACAGTATATTCATGTGCAACATGACGAACACCATTGCATCGGTAACTCCAGTTCCAGAATATTTGCATCAGCAACTTCCTAAGTGTGAGGGAAGTAATCCACACTTTGTGCTAGTGATGGTTCAGACTTTAAGAGGGACCAACCCGCACTTCCGCCCACTTGAGAGCCCGAAACCCTATCCCATAATGCACCTTGTTTAAATAATATCAAACTTCTGATGCAGACCAAACCAAAGCCAACAAGACGATTTATTAACGCTACTCCCGCATAGCTTCTTACAAATTCCTGTAAACCGCTTCCATCTACTTTCATCAGTTGCTTGAGTTGTTGTCATGGCAACAAAACGACTCCTGACCTCCCTGTTTCCTAGCGTTTCGCTGTCTCCTTAGTAGCGGAAAGGCGAGGAACGAGGTTCCCGGATTAGACATGGACACCTTGTCAGGAGAAGTGGACTCTGTGTAGCCGTGGGATTCATTTCAGCCAGCGCCTGTGGAGTGCTCTTTAACAGGACACAGGAGTGACTTTGAAATGGTACTAACGACCCTGCGTATTCCAAGATGGGTGTCTTGACTGTGAAGGCACTTCAGCATGCATAAGCAGAGCTTGACAGGAGGATGAAGGGAAGAAGGAGCTCTCGTCACTGTACTTATATGCCTATGGTGAAATGGCACAGCTGGACGCAGCGAGTGAAAAAAAGCAGCCTGGCATTTCTTAGGAAGCAGTGTGTATGATGCCGGCATGCTCGCTCAGAAACACTACAAATTGTCAACAGATTTTTTTTGTAGTGTCTAAAACTTTGTCTCATCATTGAAAGGCTGGAATGCTGGAATCCTCCAGTGCTCCGTCTGGGTGGGAACACCAGCGTTCTCTCTACTTCAATTATGAGGCCAACTTTGAGCGTCTCTTCCTGTTAGCTCCTGTGTTAGCAGCTTTGATACATTTTAGAGGAAGGTCACGTTACCATGGTGTAGCTACGTTAACCTTAAGCATTTTATTATTTATTAAAGCACTGGAATTGGATTAAAAACCTTAAAAGGAGATCCAATTACATTTTCCTCCCAATAAACCTGATGTATCTAAATTGTGGTGTAAGTTCGAACCCTTGTTGATAAATCTGTATGTAGCGGTTTCCATTCCCAAAGCATTTCAACAATATACTGTACATTTAAACAACATTAAAAAATCCTAATTAGGAATAAGAGCTAATGAGCAGTGACCAAATCCCCTAAACAAAATGAGTAAAAGTAAAAGGGTTTCTTATTTTTCATCAACGAATGACTTTGGATACTGCCCCCAAATCCACACTACCTTTAGCAAAGGTTATTAATGAGATGGAGCGTGGAAGAGGTTGATCGGTCAGACCTGTACTGCCTTCTCAGCTGGTGTTTGTGAAATGAACTAAGTTAGTCTTAACTAGATGGACATTCAGCATGACACTAGTTAGAGGTGAACTGAGAATTTTAAGCATCGTACACTGGACATCATACACTGGACACATTTAAACACGAGCTGGCCGAGTCGTGCAACGTTCCAGTGGAAGTGGAGCAATGCCGCTCCTCCTGTTGCCATGCCATTATCAGCAAGAGCAAACTCCGGGCTCCTGGCAGTCGGCCGACCCTGGTGTTTACAGAAGATAAGTGAAAGAGGGCCACGGGAGTGGAGGCGTGCGAGTAGACGACTTCACTACACAGAGCGGGTGATAGAGAGAGAGAGCGGAGAGGAGACAGTCCTCTGGCCAGAGATGCACTGTTTGGAATGTGGAATTGTTCCCATTCAACAAACACACACTCTGCCAGGCCTGGACGTGCGACTGCTCCCTCGTGCTTTGTAGTATTTTAACTCAATTATCAGAAGAAAAACGGCTGTGACACGGCCGACAGGCCGCTCTGTCCCGTCAACTGCTTGTGTGTGTGTATGTGTGTGTGTGTGTGTTTTTGCCGGGCCGAAACAAATTCAATTGGAAATGTAATTTTGTTTGCGAGGCAACTGATTAGTGGAGCAGTGTTTCACTGGGGACGGTTTACAGCGCAGTAATGGAATGACATGAATAAATTGTCATCTGACACAAAGATTAAGTACAGCACAGAGCTGTAAACACGGGTGTCGGGTTCCTGCTCGGCACGCGGTCAGCTGTCACCTGTAGCTAACGCTGTGAATCACGTGAAGCGGAGCAGCGCACGCTCCTGGCCCGTCAAACCCCGCCGATCGCTTCCATCCGGCGGTTTGCAAAATGCTAAGCAAATTTTATGAAAAGCTAGGCCAATGCAAATGCTGGATTCCGTCAGCTACAGTTAGGTGGAGGATTTGAGGGGCGTGCAACAAGATGGTGTCAGCTGGAGAGCACTCAGCATGAACACACACACACACACACTGTGGAATATCAAGGTGTTCCTTCCCGAATGCAAATTTTTGTTGGAAATTTTTTATGAATATTCTATGATCAAAGTAACAGAGACTTGAGCCAATACATTCCAAAGCTTTTAAGGAATTGTGTTAGAAATATTCCGTATTTTCTGCCAAAATTTTCAAAGAGTTCAAATTTAGCAAGATCATCAACAGCAAGAATGCAATTTGGAAGAGTGTTGAATTAAGGAAATCAATATTAACATGTAAACCCTCGACAGTAGGATGGTGTGATGAAGCAGTGTTTTCCGCTTCTCTACAGCAGTTTTCAAAAATTACAAGTTTTGTATTTATTAAAGAAGATATTTTTTACCCATTTAGAGTTACACTGTGGCGAAACCGCGCTCTGTCCTCTGGCAGAAAACGTAAAGCAGAGAGCGAAGCAGCGACGCTGGAGACATCATCACGTGTCATGATACAGACACACACACACACACACAAACTTCATGAATGCACAGCGTGCGAGCGTCTTGATGTGCGCCTCTCTCTAAATCCTAAACTGTTTGTCACACAGAGCTGCGTTGAATTAGCTCTGGTGGCGGTTGCTAGGATGAAAAGTTGTTGTGATGTAAACACGTTGCAGGCAACCAAGTGAGATCAATGTGATGGTTAAATAAAAACATAAATAAAAAAGACTAGATAGAAGCCATGATCGGTCATGGATAGTGTGTGTGTGTGTGTGAGTTGTTATCTCATGCTTTTGTTTGTCTGGTCACCTGCAGCTGTGACAAACTATGCTAAGGTGTGAGTGCATGTGTGTGTGTGTGTGTGTGTGTGTGTGTGTGTGCACGCACACCTGGTGTCTCCTCTACCAGTAATCAGTACAGATTACAGTCTGCAATTAGTCTTTGAGCAGCTCGTCTCTCTGTGCCAAGACCAGAGCTCTTATCCCCTCTAAAATCAGCCCTCACTTGGCTGGGACAGCAGATGGTGATCCCAGACATGTCCTCTGTCTGCAGAAAAAAAAGACACAGAGGAACATGGAGTAACATGGAGCCTCCAAAGAGAGTCAGGTCCCATGTCTTGTCCCTGTGCACGTTTACTCTGTGTGTGTGTGTGTGTGTGTGTGTGACTGTGTAAGTCTAACATGGCTTATAGCTGTTTAATCTGTCCAGATCAAATAAAAGTAGCCGGAGATGATAAAAACTCCCCAGCTGCACAGCGTTGGCCCTCAGCCGGAGACCAAGCTTCAGCGTTGCTAGGCAACTGTGTCGGAGGAGGATTGTGGGATCGTATGGCACAGAGACAGGGCCGTATAAACATCTCACACAGATTAGACTTGCTTTAAGTGGGAAGTACGTCTCAGATCTCGATCTGCACTTGGCTTCTTTCTGTAAGAGAGAGAGAGAGAGAGAGTGTGTGTGTGTGTGTGATGTCCGTATAATGTGGTGTCCTGATATTGAGGACAGCTCGTCCTCTCTTGTAAGGTCTCGGTGCACATCATGGCTCTCGGGTTTAATTTGTGGTGTATGGAGAAGGTCACGTGATCCAGCGTAGACTTCTTCACCTCACGTTTCCCCTCACGTGTCCCATAGAAACGACTTCACGAATCAGGTTTCCTCAGCCAGACACTCGGGTCTCTGTGCGCTTCTAAGTGAGCTGTATTGAGAGAGTGAATCGACTCGGAATCAAATCAGATTGACTTACAGATTGATTCTTCTGTTGATGCTAAACTGAGCAGTTTGTGTGATTTGGGGACTGTGACTGATAAAAAGGAAATAAATCCTGGCGAGATAATATCGATGTTGCATTTTGAGGAGTCTTCTGTATTCATAAACATTTATAACAGTGTTATGAAGTGTTATGTTTGCCTTCTACAACTTATTCATACAGATTATATGCAGACAACATTTATAACACTGCTATGAAGCATGTAAGACTAGTCAGCAGGATTAACACTCTTCATGTTCGTAAACCTCCATCATCATTTGTCGTGTTATAACACTGTTATAAAGCATTATTATTATTACTATTATTATTATTATTATTATTATTATTATTATTATTATTATTATTATTATGCATCTTTTACATATTTATATTTTATGAAATAGCTGTACGACCCTATAAACAGTATCATCCTCAAACCTTTCAGAAAGTTTATTCACTTTACACATGTTCAGTGACTGCTGCATTAGCAGAACGGAGACCCTGATGGTGTAACCATGGTTACGAGCTATCGTTTTATTTTGTAGCGAAGCACTCCGGTCCATTTTGGATAATTAGAGCCGTCATTTCCTCCATGTCAGTACGCTCAGGAAGCCGGCACCCTTGTGTTCCTGCTTATTAGCAGAGTTGGGTGGCATTTCCACTCGGGATACGTGAACCTCCACCGCACACGACACGCCATTTGCATGCAATTTGCACGTGGAAAAGTGTTGACATCAGTATTTACAGTTTAATCCTGTTCACCTTTGCCTGCACGCTAGTCGGCTTCAGAATAACTCATTTGCAAGCGTTTAACCTTATCTGCTAATCAAAAGCAAGGGATAGGGTTTTAATTGTGTGTGTGTGTGTGTGTGTGTGTGTGTGTAATGGTGTCATGCAGGAACTTGCTCGATTAACATCCTTATTAACCACTGATTTTCCTCATTCATATGAAAAAACACCTCTCAATCAAGCAAGCTTTAAATTGTTATAGATACAGACAGAACTATCTGTGTGTGTGAGAGAGAGAGAGAGAGAGAGAGAGAATGGCCATTCAACTCCTGAATGAATGACTGGAAATGTTTAAACACGTCTCCCTCGCATTCACCGGCGATATATATTCCATTCTTGTCGCTATCGCGGCTCGGGAAAATGAGGTCGCTCGGCTTTGTGTGCGCTTTAAAAGCATCGGGAAAGCCGGACCTTGAGATTTGTTTAGTTACATCACACAGATTATAGGACAGCTGGCTGATGAACGAGCTTTTACCTCGCCGAGGCCGACCTCCGAGACGCTTCTGACCTCTTAAAGATGTGTAGCGGTTTGTATGTGGAGTGATTATTATTAAAGGAAGATGGGGGTCGTGTGTGTGTGTGTGTGCGTGTGTGTGATTAGCAGAGGACACAGAAAAAGGCTCGGTGTATGCTCGGTGGTAGATACGGTGGGACAGGAGGTGGCATTATCAGTGGTGCGTGAACGAGCGCTACTGATCCAGCAGCACTGATTAAAGATTAAGACTCCACTCGGCGAGCTCATCTAGCCGGATTTCTCCCCGCGCACCCGAGCACCGAATCAGCTCCACACGTCACGCTTCGTGAGCACAGGAACCAAGAATCGCTCCTTCGCTCGCTTTCACTCCTCTGACACTCCCTTCATCACGTCTCCCTGCTCCACATGATAGCATCAGTCTCCACTGTGGGAGGCTTATCACTGAGCCAGCTCCTTTATGGCCACGCTTTGGATCCGTAACACTGCTCTTATATGTACATCATCCAGGCTCGTAAAAAAGCAGCACCTTTCTCCTTATTCACTCGGCCGGGGCGTCGATCGAAGGCTCCTAAACCGTTCCTTTAGATTTCTATACTTAAAGCACAGGATTTATTAATAAGGTCCTGATTTTATATTAGATCTTTACTAACCAGCTACTTTCTGTCTCCACAGAGCATGGCTTACATCACTCTGAACACATCCAGTTCATTTTATTCACCCAAACAAGGTGTTTTTATTGGTGTGTCCATCCCTGTGTCCACACATCTCCAATCTCAGGACGGAGTGGGTTACTGTGTGTAGGATTTCTGTAGAGTTATCAATGCAGAAAATAAACAGATTAGATTTTGGGAATTAATCCCAGAACAGATTGTTCTTCAGTAGCTTCCTTCCTGTTTGAGGTGTTTAAGGGAGAGAAATTAGGAACTGGACTCAAATCTGCTCCGGTGTGATCAGGATGATTTTTATTTATTTCTTTTTTAATTCTCTATCAGCTCTTTGGCGTCCATGTTGGATTTGCTAGCTTGAGCAGGAAGCTGCTGCGTGATCAAGTGATTAAAAAGACGATGTGACGTGACTCGCCATCTGTCTGAAAAGAAAAATCAGCAGCAGGAAAAAATATAAAAGAGATGATAAACTGTTTAGTCTTCATGATTGGAATTTTTACTTAAACTCCTCCTCTTTATTTATCTACAGATGTTCATTACACAGAGTACACGGGGTAGAACGAGCACACAGCTCTGAAACAAAAGGTCATCTGACCACAAAAACGTCTCTACTGATACTTACAAGTGATATCAGTGCTTTTAGGATTTTATTTCTCATTTGATTTTTATAATATAATAATAATTATTATTATTATAATTGGTACAGTTTTCTGTCTGTGATTGTGGATTATTGAAATCCTGAAGCAGTGAACAGTGAGCTGGGTCCCAGACGCCGTTCTGCTGAGAGACGAAGCTCTTTTCTTTCTCCAGCCGAGGAGGAAACACAACCCTCTGTGTATTTTAAGTACTGTTTTATTTAGTGTCTGAGGAAAAAAAGGGAAATCAATTAGCACATTTCTGGTTAGTAGTTTCCTCACGGATTAAGCGATTACATAACGAGTAATCATTCAGCTGACCGCTTATCATCACCAATATCTGTTTCTCAGACTGGAGAGGAAACACGCAAGTCTCTCTCTCTCTCTCTCTCTCTCTCTCTCACCGTCTCACCTTTTCTGTCTCTGTCTGTCTCTCTCTCTCTCCCTCACCGTCTATCTCTCTCTCATTGTTTCTCTCTCTCTCTCCGTCTCTCTCTCACCATCTCACCTTTTCTGTCTCTGTCTGTCTCTCTTTCACCATCTCTCTCTCTCTCTCTCTCTCTCTGTCTCTCTCTCATTGTTTCTCTCTCTCTCACCATCTGTCTCTCTTCGTCTCTCTCTGTCTCTCTCTCACCGTCTCACATTTTCTGTCTCTCTCTCTCTCTCTCTCTCTCTCTCTCTCTCTCACCATCTCACCTTTTCTGTCTTTGTCTGTCTCTCTTTCACTGTCTCTCTCTCTCACAGTCTCTCTTTCTCTCTCTGACTGTCTTTCTCTCATTGTCTCTCTCTCACCATTTCTCTCTCTTTGTCTCTCTCTTTCTCTCTCTCTCTCTCTCTCTCTCTCTCTCTGTCTCTCACTTTCTCTCTTTCTGTCTGTCTATCTATTTTTGTGTCTTTCTCTCTCACTGCCTCTCTCTTTCTCTCTGTCTCTCTCTCTCTTTCACTCTCTCTCTCTCTCTGTGACACCTGTGTGCTACAGTATTAATTGTGTTGGTGTGTGTTGTTGTGCAATGCTGCGCCGTTTTATAAATGAAACAGTCTCTGCTCTTTGCTCAGCCTGATAGAGGGAAAGTCTGTGTCCTGGCCTCAGCTGCTCTGAAAAAGAAAGGAGAGTCCTTGAGAGAAGAAAGAGGTGTGAGTTTTATAAAGGTTCATTCAGAAATCCGCGGTCCAGACTCCCATTCAGAGACACAGGTTGATGAATCGAGCGACTTAAGAGCAGTGTCTTAATTTTCATTAAGTGCCCTTTCCACCTCCAGGGTGTGTAACCATGGGTTTGGCTCCTAACCAGGTTTCCCCTCGCCTCTGATCCCTCAGCCAAATTTAATTCTGCGTCTCCTGGGTGCTCTCCCCAGGCCCTGAACTGCACATCTTCACAACACTGTCCTACCTGTGTGTCTATAAGAGTGTCTGAGCTTCTTAAAACACACACACACACAGAGCTTGGCGTCTTTCCTGGAGACTGGCTTGGCTGCACCTCTGCAACCTGGGATTACATTAGTTTCCATTCTCATGCACGGCTGGCTAGGTGTATTAGCCAAGCGCTAGCCGAGCATCGGTGTTCATGGAAGGCAGGCAGGCTTCTACTCAGGATATAAAAAAAGATAAAGCTGTTGGATTTCACATCACACTCTGCTCACTGACCTTCAGCGAAATGTTAGAGCTTAGCCTGGTCCGCCTGCCCGGTCGAGTCCGTCTCAATCTCCGAATCAGAGAGCTCGTTTACAACAAAGATAAAAACCCATGGGGTCAGATTTGTTCGAGACCAGTGTGTGTGTTATAGAGTTCTCATAACCAAGCACACGGACATTTACCGATAATGTTTCTGGATTCTGATTGGTCTGACTCGTTCTGATTTATTACCGTTTCTATAGCAACAGCTCATTGATAGGGACTATAATAAGTGTGTCATCGTTGATGTTTACTTTTCTGTGAGAAGATGTTTGTTTATTTATGGAAGGAGTCTCCAGTTTCAGGTTATGTCTGCATCGTTCCTTATTAAATAAAACTTTTTTAATTGCACAGTGGAATAAGAGGAGAATAATGATTAAGGAATAAGGTTGGGATTGTGATAGTCCCTCTGCTCCGTCATGTCGATTATTTTTCCGGAGCAGTGCAGCATGACGTTGGGCTCTAGGCTCCAGAGCTTCAGAGTTTTAGTGCTGAAGATGCTGAGCCAGCACTCGATCCAGACCGAAGCACAATAATCCAGACCGAATCTCAATGATCCTGCAGTGAATAATAAAGGCACGCGACATGCTGTAAAACTCATTACACACACAACACACACACACACACAATGCTGTCCTTCATCCCAGCAGTGTCCACCTCACACGCGCCGAAGCCAAGCTCACCGAGTCCCTTATGTCCACACTGCCTCTGGCTTTACACAGCGTGTTAATGCAGGACAGTTATCGTGTGCCTGCAGCAGACAGGGACACTGGGTAAAGGCTGTGCAGAGGTCAGGTGTTATTTTATAGAGAGTCTGACCTCACCTCACAGATCCGCTCTCAGCCTCGGCGATGTGATTATCCTCTGAGACCAGCAACCAGAAAAACGGAAACCTACAACATTTTGCATAAAAACCCGAATATCTGCAGTCACGAGAAAGCCATTACGGCGTTCCTCCGAAGGGTTTTCTTCAATTTGTACCACTTTATGCCATGTACCCTCGATAAATGATGGCAGAATGAGGGGGAAAAATGGGGGTAATAACTCAAACCTCGGTGCAAAAATAATACTCTTAATACGATGTCAAAGCCCAGCGTGAACGAGGACAAATGGCGGAGCTCCCCTGGGGTTCACGGGCGAAAGAATTAACGAAGCCTGTCACCCAGACCCAGCCGCCGCCGTTGCTATGGAAACGGACACCCGGGCGCCTCTGGGTAACCGTGGTGACACAGTTGCCGCGGCAGCCAGCCTGCACCTCTACTTCTAGGCAACAGCAGCGAGAGCTGGGAAGAGAGCGCGGATAAGAACCTGCATCTCAAACTGCACGGACGAGCCAAAACGGAGCTTAATAGCATCTAAGGAGAAATTCACGCCGTTCATCATGTCTTTGTCTCGGCCCTAACGAACCCTCACTTCTGAGGCGCACTTTAATCTGCTTTACTGTATCTGAGCGATTTCTGGATCTGGTCGTGTTAATCCACGACAGCTTTGCGCAGGTTTGAGGGGTTAGCAAACGGAGATTAGGGGAGCTTATTAAAGCGCTCTGAGACGAGGCCAGACGTTCAGCATCCACATGGTCAGGTCTTCAGTTCTGCATGTCCTCTAGATTAGAAACGCTAACCTGCTGGGAATGAAATGAACTCTGCAGCTCATTAGTGATGTGTTTCTGTTCTGAATGTATCAGCTCTAGATTTCAACAACACAAACATCAACACCACAAAAATAAGAGAGTTCGCTGATATTGACTGTAAGCTTCCTGTGAGTGAGGAATAACTCACCTGTGGGAGGTGCCGGTGTAGGACGTCAATCAACCACGAACTGTGTGATGAGTCTCTAAATGTTTTATTCTTCTAATTGAACCGATTATTTATATATAAAAGACACACCATAGAGAGACAGACAGAGAGAGAGAGTGATAAAGAGACAAAGAGAGAGAGACATAAGACACATCATTCTTTTTTATCCGTTTATAGTTAATGTCATCGGATCATGTGTGAAACGAATTCCTGTTCTCCGTGAATAAGAAGTTATTAAGACTGACACTGGAGACTCCTTCCACACATGCTACAGGAAAGAGGTGTGTTATTAGTCTTAGATTAAACAGAATGATCCGTGTTTGGATTATTATACGTCTGGATCTGTAGAAGCGAGAGCGTCTTCGAGATGGAGAAATGTACAGGTGAAAATCAAAGTGGTTTTTTATTTCATAATGTAACCTGTGCCAGATTTGAGCTCCGTCTCTCACACACCCTGCTGATGTTACTATTAATGGATGAAAAAGCCAGATAGGTTTCAGTTTATGTAAACTCAATCCCACTGCCTGGCTTTCAGGGAAGTCTTCATCTCACATTCTGGCATAAAGATCGCTTTAGAGAGTTCACCTTTACCTTTTCATTCACTCACGGATTCGGAGCTAGCTCTGATCGTTAAACTAAACTAGATCTAAAAAATATATATATAAAAGCAGTTCCTGGTTTTTGTGAAGGCGAGCCCCGGAACTCCGGAGCCCCGAGGGTGTCTGGGTCTGAGCCGTGGATCTGAGGGGCCGGAGAGCTCGGAGAAGCAGAGCGAGATAAAGGGAAGCCCGAAGCCCTCGCACTGCCAAACCCTCACTGAGCTCTCAGCTGTGTTCACTTTAAGCCACTGTCCCCTTTCACCTCATTCACATCCAGAGAAACGACACGCTGCTCCAAAACACAGAGAGCTCAGGGTGCAGGTCGGGGAGAGTCGGATAACACGTCATATTACACACTCACACATCCGCTCGGAATTACAATTCCAATAATCCACTCCTACATCCTGTGACTGTACTTATCACACACAGAGAGAGAGAGAGAGAGAGAGAGAGAGAGAATGGTCAAGAAGTGAGCGAATGAGACAGACAGAGAAACAGAAAGGAAGGGAAAGATACAGAGAGATAGACAGGGACAAAGAGAGATAAAGACAGGCAAAGAGGAAGAAATAGAGAGAGAGATGAGAAAACAAAGAGGCAGAGAGAGGACCAGAGCGAGACAGACAGACTGACAGAGACCATTTGTTTCAATTTATGTACTTGCTTTTGTAACAATGAACATTCAAGCCAGAAAAAGCAGTGCTGAATTAAAAAAATAGAGAGAGAGCGAGAGAGAGAGAGTGAGAGAGAAAGATTTTGAATGACAGACACAGAGAGAGAGGCATAAAGAGTGATAGAGAGACAGAAAGGCGTGGGATAAATAGTGACAGACAGACAGAGAGAGACACACAGACAGGAAGAGGGAGAGTGAGAGTTGCAGACAGACAGTCAGACAGACATGGTGACGTTGCTGTGTATTTTGATGTTGCTGTATTTAGAGGTAGTGAGGTGGATGTAGAGGGATTACTGGTGGATGTGGGCAGGTTTCTGGCTTGATTAAATACACTTTAGCGGATTAATCAAAAGACAGATCGTAAATCATCTCCGTACACACCAACCTCCTGCAACCCAACCTACAGCTGTGGAAACTCTTACTCACCACTCACAGAGACAGAGAGAGAGAGAGAGAGACAGAGAGTCACTGGGCTAGGAGAGAGAGACAGCAGGAGAGGGGGACAACACTGGGCTAGGAGAGAGAAACGGAGAGAGGGAGGGAGAGAGAGAGTGAATCACTGGGCTAGGAGAGAGAGAGAGAAAGAGAGAGACAGAGAGAGAGAGAGAGTGTCACTGGGCTAGGAGAGAGAGAGACAGAGAGAGAGAGAGAGCACACTGACAGTGTGGCTGTGTTTTCAGTGTCCTGGACACTAGTAGATGTAGTGAGCTCCCTTGTTTGTGAGCACTGATTACAGTTATTTCATCATTCTGATGGGATTTGCTTTCGCCCTCCTCTCTGTTCGGAGTCAGACGTGGTTTGGGCTTTTAAACAGGACAACATCAGTGGACATAATATAATCCCGGTGATTAGACGTCTGGACGCAGAGGGAAGCGCACTTAACACATGCCTTTACTTAATTATGTTATTATTACAGCTCAGTGCTGGAGTCTGATTGGTCAAAAAATGTTGATTAATTTTCTGTAACTGCACCTCTGACTGCCTGCACTCACTGTTACAGTATATACCTCTTCGTTTCCATAGTAACGGCTCGTTCACATTAAAAAAGCACTTTTAAGTAGAGATGCCACTGATCTGTTCCCCAGGGTCTTACGGTGAGTCGGATATCTGTAACAAACTGTTCGGAGAAAGGATTTAAACTGTAATTGTGTCCACTTGATCTGATTTGTTTTTACTGTATAAGTGATTGTTGTGTGAAGCTGGTTGAAAATATCAGCTGATGTTCGGGTTTCTGTATCAGGAAAAAGAAATGGTGGTATGGCATCATCTCTACTTTAGAGAAGTTCATTGACATGAACAGGGGAGTCTGTGAAAGAGTCATTATCAGGCCGTGAATATTGACTTAGTTCATTTGACGGACCTGTGGCGTATGTACATAACCTCTGACCTCTGCGTACTCGCCTAACGTCTGCCCGAAGGAGATTTCCGTCAGGAGCCGAGGCCACGTACGGGCCTTTTGATATCTTCTTCTTTTTGTCAGACAGGAAGCAGAAGGAAGTGTAGTTAACATCGCACAACAAAAGACTGCAAACACGAACAGAGAAAGAGCCTCTGGCTTTCAGCACACGCGTCTTTCCTGTGTTTGTTTTCCTCTGACATCACGGCTAGTCGCGGCCGTGCGGAACGTCTCCCGAAATGCCCGAGGAGCCGGCTCTCGTCACACGAGTTACTGAGGCATGTGACATGTGACACCTGCTGAAGGAGGGTTTCGCGCAGGTTACACCCCGGCCTCAGCTCTCGCAGGTAAACAGCAGGCGGATGAGTCGAGGCTTGCTGAGGAGCGTGAAAAACAAGAAGTGGTTCTTCTGCTTCTAAACGGCGTCCTGATAGAGCACAGGGAAGGACCGAGCCTCATGAGAGCCTCCACAGAGCAGGTACAGAGTGTCCTCCTTCTCTCTCTCTCTCTCTCTCTCTCTCTCTCTCACTCTCTCTCTCTCTCCCCCTCTCTCTCCTCGAGGAGCTTCATTAGCATGTTTCGGACTGTAAGGAGATCTCAGTGCAGTGTCGAGGTTTGCGTCACTCTGCATTCCTCTGTGTGTTTATTCTGAGTTCAGTTCAGCACCGAAAGCCTCGGCCACATGGAGAATACTGGATACTGGATAGATAGAAAAAAAAACATTTTTAACTTCACTCTGAACAAAACAGTGTTTTATTAAAAATGCTGTGGAGACACTTTGTGCTGACTTTCATAACATTTTCATGCCATTCTAAACTGACACAGATGATTCATTAGCGCCAGCTCATGCAGCTCGCTTCTGATTGGTCAGGACGCGTCCATCCATTTTCTCTGTATAACAGTAACACGCTCGTTCTGATAAGCTATCGTTTCTATGGTAACAGCTGGCTCACGGGGACGTGTACAGAAAGAAATGCAAAACTTTGTTATGGTGAAGTTTCCTTGAAGAATTGAAGAGGATGTAATGAACCTTTATGGAGAGAGAGTGAGTGAGTGAGAGAGAGAGAGAGGCTGGTGAGGAAACAACGGTTTATATGTAGCTGATGTAACGTGAGTGAGAACAGGAACATGCCTCAACGTTAAATGTAGCTATAAACAGATAAAAAGTTAATGACAAACTGCTGTGGTGTAAGAGGACCAAAACACTTCAAGGTGTTGATTTTTTTCCTGTAGCAGCACAACCCTAAGAGTTTTATCCCTTACATATATGTCTCTCAGATGAGACTTTGCTTTTGTTTTTCATCTAGCCTCTTCTGCGTCTGGTAATCAAACCCTCCTGCATCTGTCTCGGTTCTTCTGCCAGGGTATAGAGACACGCTCGCTAAAAGTCCTCCGCTTTCTTTAACTCTTGTTGATAAATATTAAACGTCTGAAAATCCTAAATGGAGATGTAATGCACTCTGTACACAAAAGCAGCGTTCTCCAGCAGAAAGAGGGCGGATCGATGGATTCAGTAAATGTCACGGGTGAGAAAAGGGCTTGGCCTGTGGAGAACACGCACTTCCCAGTTGTTTCTCTAAATATCTGGCTTGTGTAAGAACTCCTCAGATTGGCTT
The DNA here is from genome assembly GCF_019097595.1 of Hemibagrus wyckioides. Taxonomy (NCBI): domain Eukaryota; kingdom Metazoa; phylum Chordata; class Actinopteri; order Siluriformes; family Bagridae; genus Hemibagrus; species Hemibagrus wyckioides. Next base: position 5,497,126 of record NC_080718.1, on the reverse strand, counting down.
TGGCAGACACGGATAGCGAGCGACAAGCTTTATTAGTTACTTTTGTGTGTGTGTTTTTTTTTGACTAGCTGTTGAATAAAAGGACTTTGACGCCCGAAGCTAATTCTCTAATCGTCACGTCTGCATAATTCATACGAATTCTCTTTGATTATTAAAAAGCATGCGCAGATTATTAGATACATGTTCCATGCCGTTAAGGACAAAAAAAAAAAAGAAGAAGCACCGTCCTCAGCTGTGAGAACCGTAATGGATTTAACTCCAAAAGTGTGTTAATTAATATCGTGATAATCAGCCCCCCGACACAGACCTCAGACTTCAGCACAAACAAATGTTTTAGGGAGGCAGATGGTGTTTGGGCTGCTAACAGAACGTCACGCTTAATTATCTGCTCTCGAATTCGGCGCGCTCCCGTGTGCTGGCCGGCCCTGGGCCTTTTCATTGCCATCTCCAGGCTGTCGGCGAGCGCTTTGTATAGCCGAATTAAGCGTGGAAGCGACTCGGCAGTAAATAACGCTGGGTGTAGCCGGTTTGCGTACAGGTCCTTTTACACCGGCTGTGATTTTATTTTTAATTATTCAAACGGTTATGAGGATCTAGAGGATCTCTGTGGCTGCTTTTTTTCCTCCTGCACTTAGTGTTTTTCTTCTTCAGTGTCTGTGTTCTCTAAAATGAAAAGCAAGCTCAGTGAAAGAAAGAAGCATGTAGGGCAAAGAAGCGACTATGAAAAATCCTGAGTCCTGTTAGTAAGAGAATTCGAGATGTACTGCTTGCAACGCGACTAAAAATAACAACGAGCGCAGGGTATGTTTTGGGACGATCTCCGTGACGTGACGTGACGCCCCGCTGTAGCCGTGACAGTCGAGTCACTCACTTCTAAAGTGAAAGCAAACCAACTCCTCATCATCAGCAGAGTTCCAGCCTTCTCTCTGGCTTTCCTCTGCGTCACTGCCGGTGATGAAGCTAATCCACAGCACCAGCTAGGCTGGTTAGTTCACCCGTACTATTTACCACTGGTTGTCATGGTAACAGTGACAATAATTTTTGTGTATCAGCACAAAAGGTTAGAGCAGAAGTTCGAGGCAATTCTCAGTTAGTCATATTGATGTGAATGCATTAAAGGTGGCGTTTTACAGATTTAGAATTTATTTAGAATTTGTTTGTAACTTTTGTCCCGGTTTGGGTCACATCTACATTAAATGGGAAATGGGAGGAAACAAAAGGCAGCCAGTCAGAACAAGGCACAGTCTGTCAATCATGTAGCCTGGAGACAAAATGCCACCTCTTGTATGTACATCTTGTTGTAGTTAAAGCAGCAGTGTGTGTGTGAGTGTGTGTAGTGGGCGTGGCTTTTTATCTGTTCAGGTTCTACATCTAAACGTCTTCAGGGTCAGGTGCCACAAAATCACTGACCGCCCCTTTAATTGTCGTATGTGATCCCGTGCATTTTTTTGTGAGTCATTCCGATATTCTCAGTGTTATGACACGATTTAGGACAAAAGGCTGTTTATTACACTATCACACACAAAAGAGTGCAGATGTGATTAATAAGGATATGAAGCTGTACATATTAAACACAATGACACAAATAAAATGGCGTCTAAAAGCGTCAGGGATAATCGCACCGATGTTAATTGCACCATTGTTCGTTTATCGGAAACATCCACAACGCCGAGCCGCGATAAGTAACCGAGTTGATCTTCCTCAGGTGAGGTAAATTGTTATTAGAGATCCTCGAGCGCCTACAGACTTTCTGGAAGCGCTCGTCTTTTCAGCGCACTCGATCTCCGCCAGCGTCTGAAGCAGCCGCAGCGTTTTCCCCTCACTCCATCACGGAGAAGATGAAAGGAGATGCTCTTAATGGCAGCAATCTGGCCACCATCCTGCTTCCTCCTTCACCGACTCCACGCTGTCTCAGACCCTTCCTAATGACAGAGCTCGATTTCCTGTTGAGCCTCATCACCTACATTAACACCCGACCCTGCACACACACACACACACACACACATCTGCATGATCATAATAAACGCTTTCGTAAACATCAAACAACAAACCTGAAGTGTCATCAGCCTGCCTTTTTTTTCCCCCTTCAGAGAGGGAAATTTGGTCAAGAATGATGCGTGAAGTCTCTCGGAATGCAGTTGGCAGTAAATTAAGCCCAAACAGAGCCCTGCGTCGCCATAGCAACGGCACAATTAAATTACTTTCCTGTCAGTTGTAATATAATGTTCGGTGCAGAGACTCATGGGACCGCAGCTCCCCACCCGCAGGCGAAGCTACATCAGCGCTCTCCTCGTTGGAAAGATGCAGTGCATTGATTTTTTGCATGAATGATTCCAGTGTTTGCGTTTCGCGCTTCGGTCTCGCCATAATGAAGCTGAATAAAGTTTGTTTTGCTCTCTAAATTGCTGAAGCTCTTAAGAGCGTCTGGGAAAGAGAGAAAAAAAATAAAAAGAAGAAACGTTTACAGATTGTCAGCTTGGTTTGGGGTTAGGAGAGCGAGCGCTCGCTTTCACGTCAATAGAGAATCGATGTTTGGAAATATGTCCTTTATGGAGCGATTGTCGAGCCGTAATAGGTTTTTAGCGTCGCGGCGTTTCCGGCGGACGCTTTATCTCCCGCACGTTAATGAATTAACGTATAAAAGAGCTACAGATGAAGAGAAAAAGGAGAGGAGTGCGTGTTTAAGATAGCTGGAGCCGATCGCTGTCTGGCTGCCACACAGGGTTTAGAAGGTTACTGATTCTTCTGTTGTCGTATTCTTATCACGCTGTTGCGGATCCGATTGAATTCCCATTGCCGCCGGCTCCGAGGACTCGGACGCATCGCGCAGAAATGGATCTCGGTGATAACGCCGATAAAACAGGCCTGTGGGGTTGGACGTGGGTTTACAGACGTGGCGTAAAGTCACTCGGAGTCGTCACTGCTGCTGCACCAGGCGACAATTAGCGTGGATTTCAATCTCGCTTTCAATCTGTTTTACATTGCTCTGTGCGTCTGTGATGTCACAAAATAGACTTCATATCCCGGTGACGATCGCTCGGAACATGCTCGTTAATTCCACTCTGATTCTAATGTGTTATGGTTTCTATAGTAACAGCTCATTCACTCAGCTCCACATGAACCGATTCTAGTCTCTGTGAAGCTTTCTGTCAGGAGACGTTTGTTCGACGTTTATGGAAGGAGTCTCCAGTGTCCAGTCTCCAGAGCTTTGGAACAGTCAGGAATGTTGAGACAGATGCTTCTTGATAGTTTTTTACCAAGAAGACAGAGGAAGAAGGAGATGCTGGTGATGGAAATGATGTTTAGCTGCTATAACGTGAGCAAGAGCTTGGATGTTCCACAGCACTAGGTGTAGCTGTAAACGGATAAAAAGTACAGCAGTATCATGTGTTCTGTAATCAGTAATAATTGGAATTCTAGGCTGAGGTAGGAGGGGGGTGATGAGGATGTGATGGTATGCTGGTTTAGGAAAATAACTTTGTGGTGGAAAAATTCCACTTAATATTTTCCAGTAGCCACATGACACATGACACGGAGCGGTTAGTTCTTCACACAGCAGTTTATTCTGTAACAGGAGTGAAGGAATGTAGGAAGAAAGAGAGAAACGCAGGTCCGGACTCGCTGGAAGTTTCTGGAAACGTCTCACCCGGAAACGTGCTTTTACATCACACACCCTGTGTTCCGGGGATGGACTCGGGATCCGGCGTGATCCTGACCCAGATAAAGTGACTGGATTAGTGAATAAATGGCTGAATGTCTGAGCATTTTACAGAGTGTGTATAGACTCAGTGGCATAACGTTTGTGTGTGTGTGTGTGTGTCCGTCCACAGAACTAGCCTCTGACGGCATGTTAACATTCTGCACATTCCTGAACTGAGTGGAGTGGTTCTGCCACAGGTCTGTGTGTGTGTGTGTGTGTGTGCGTGACCATGTGCTTGTTTCTGAGGCCATGTTTAGTTCTTCAGACAGGAAGTCAGCTCCTGTTCACGCCGCCCCCTCGTAACGTGAGCACACAGGAATTTCAGTCATGCGCAATGGCTCTATTATCAATCCATAAATCTCCTCAGCAGTGTGTGTACGTGTGTGTTACGTGTGTGTGTGTGTGTGTGTGTGTGTGTGTGTATGTTTGTGTGTTCACCCTGCCAGCTCTCCTCATTAAGCCCTGCCTTCAGAAGAAAACGTTCTTTTAAACAATGTGAAGCTTGGAGATCGTGTTTAAAAATGGATGCTGGTCTGCTAACAAGCAACTACACTGAGAAATCTCCCCAATTTACACACAGTACACCAAAAAGTTTGTTTCGTTTATGAAATTCTTTTGATTTTTGAAAATGCCGACACGTGTTAGAGCAGACCTTTGTGCTGCTGGGTTTGGGTTATTTTTTTTAAATAATAATCATGATATAAAATCAAGAGCTTTTTATTTCATTTCTTTTAAATGATTTTGACTTTTTATTTAAAAATGTCTCATATTATATAATAACAAGAAACTACACCGATTGCTAATTACTGAGTGTCCAGAACACACGGGTCACTCAGTGGGATGAGAAAAACGTATGTGCACCCTGACCGTCACACTCGTATGTGCGTCTTCTCCAAAAGTCAGTCGTATAAAACGTGAAGATTCCCCAAACCCTGTTCCAGCATGACAAAGCCCCTGAGCTCAATGAAGACATGATGAAGGTTCTGGAGTGTTAAATGTAAAGTTCTGGAGTGTCCTGCACTCGGACTCAACTCCTTTGGGATGAAATGGAACTGGAGTCTCCTCCTAGTCTGATCTCACTAATGCTCTTGTAGCTGAATCCCACAATCCAACTTCTAAAGCATGGAAAGTCTTCCAGAAGAGAAGATCTGGACTAGGACATTCATCAAGAACATGAGGGTTTGATGGTCAGGGGTGCACGTACTTTTGATCATGTGGGTCAAACTGAGGAAGGAGAGAGCGAGACAGGAGACTGTGATTATGTGATTATGTTACACATTCTATTAGGATTATGAGCAATTATTCGAACAGAATACTAATACTAACTAATTACTTAATACTAACTAATGCAAAACGATTGGTTTTACTTTTTTATGATAATATTTTAAAATATTTTTTAATTTTTTTCTAAAGCAAACTCAAGTATCATGACAGAAAGTTTTGTAAGTTTTTTTCCCCACCCTTATATATGGAACTATATAGAAAGCCGTGATTTTATATTTGATACTTTTATTAAAAAAAACAGGCAAATATGTTTTGAGATTTATTTTGTTTTCTGATCCTGTTAATGAAAGTCGGTGTGGTTTTATAGTCGTATAGATGCTGAGCTGAGCTCCATAGATTGTTTTAATGCACATTCATTAAAGCTAAACTCGTCGAGATGAAAGTATCTGAGATCGAAAATGGAAAAGTTGTAAAACAAAATGCAGCATAAATAATTCATTTATTTCTATTTTCTCATAATACATAGACTGAGCAGTGAGGAAGGACTTATTGAGTGAAGCTGAGGAAACTGATAATAAAGGATGATATTTATATATATATATATATATTTTTTTTTTTGTCTTCCCCCTCAGGAGCCTTGGTCTAAATGGGTCCGGTCATGCCTCCCAGTAAGAAGCCGGAAGCTTCCGGGGTGAGCGTGGCGAGTGGCTTGAGTCAGCTGTACCAGGTGGGCTCCATCACCCGGGCGCTGTGCGAGGATGACGAACTGGAGCTGGCGCTGCCCGTGCCGGCCATCAAGCTGGAGAGGTCGGGCGCCGAGGACGAGGAGCTGACCAACCTGAACTGGCTGCACGAGAGCAAGAACCTGCTGACGAGCTTCGGCGACCCGGTGCTGAGGAGCGTGAGCCCCGTGCAGGAGCCCGACGACGACCCGCCTCCCTCCCCGGCCACCTCCGACCTGGCCTACGACGCCAAGCACAACCCCAACTGCAAGCCGCCGTACTCCTTCAGCTGCCTCATCTTCATGGCCATCGAGGACGCACCCTCCAAGAGGCTTCCCGTCAAAGACATTTACAACTGGATCCTCGAGCACTTCCCTTATTTCGCCAATGCCCCCACCGGGTGGAAGAACTCTGTCAGGCACAACCTCTCACTCAATAAGTGTTTTAAGAAAGTGGACAAAGACAGGAGTCAGGTAAGGGCGCTCTCGCCGCATCGGACACGCCACATCAAACTTTCAGGAGCCGTGTGGGAGAAAGAAAAAGCCCTGGAGGCTCTTTATTTAACAGCCACACTGCAGGCTTCCAGCTCACTCCCAGTGAACATTCTTTCATTATAGCTTTAGAGTTCATCTCTCTGGATCAGATTCTTCCCTTTTATATCTTCACCATCAAAAAGAACGTGAAATAAGACATGAAATACAGTGATGTGATGGAAGTGTGCAGAGTTAGACTGAATACGTTAATAAGAAGGTGTGGCTACGTGATGCTGCAATTAAACCAATCATCTCTTTTTTTAATACATATATCATTAAATGTTATTTCATTAACGGAGCATGCGGTATATCACGTGTATTATAACGTGTATGATGTATAATCAGCTCTGGGGACGCTGATGATTTGTTTTGTTGTTCGTTTTGTAAGTGTAGTCTCTTTAAATAATTACCATAACACCAAACCGATGGAGGCGACGCTGCCGTCTGCTGTAAAACGTCTCCTCCACGTCTACGTAAAGCTCACCTGTTCATACGGAGACAGTTTAACACTAATTAACATCTGGCTGCATTAAATATCCGAGTGATTTTCCACCATATGTGAGAATACAAAACACCAAACACATCATCAGATACAGCAGTCGCTTCAAACGCCTGACTTTTCTTTTTTACTCCAGCTTACTTTTTGTGTTTTTTTCCCTTTGAACAACAAAACTTTAAGACTTCTAAGCATCTATCATGCTGTTCCGCTGGATAAAATGGAATAATGACCTTTTCCCTAATGTGGAAAGTTCTTTCAGTGATTAGATCACACATTTTTTATGAAACTGTCAACATTTTGTTTTTTTTCTCCAAAAAGTTTAGCTCATGGTCTGGATGTTTCTCAGCCGATTCTCTAGTGGTCAGTTTATTAAGGATGGTATTTTGATTAGTTTTGTTAATTATATGAGGCTCTGTGCTTGAAACTCTCACAGACACACCCCTCTCAGCGCAGACTCCGTCCAAAATGGCAGACCGTCCAAATGATTGCGAAACGTCACGCCCCCTGTTGCGTAGCTCCACCCACATCTGCACAGGCAAGGAGAAAAATTTGACTTAAACCCAAACAAAACAGACACCAGTGTGAAAATGTGATCAGATCAGCATGTGTCTATACTGTGTGTGTGTGTGTGTGTGTTTGCCAGTCGGAACAGTAAAGCCGATCCGCGTGACTCTCACACTGCCATCTGGTCTGCGGCTGTGGCGCAAAGATTTTTTTTTGTGTATGCGTCGCCATAGAAACAGCTTTGGAGTTGACATGGAAAGTAAGCTGTTGCTGTAGCAACAGAGAAACTGCTGCGAGTGTACTCGTGCATGTTCGTGCGTGTGTGTGTGCATGCGTGTGTGTGTGTGTGTGTGTGTTTGGAGTGCTAATCCAGTGGTAATGGAGCAGTCATGTTAAGGCAGCTGGGTGGGCTGGACGCCTCAGCCCCTCACCCATCTCACATACACACACACACACACACACCACATCACGCACGATCTGTGTCATTCTGGTAACTCTCTCACTGCTCTACACACACATACACACACACACACACACACTTACTTCAGGCTGCAGTGGTGATTGTGTGAGAGATAAAAAAACTATTGTCTTTTTTTAGGATCTGTGGATCTTTTGTTATTTTTATTATTTATTTATTATTTATTTTTTTTAAACACGGTCTGTGTTCATTTTGTTAATTTTTTTGTCCTATGCATCCATGTTTTAGTGATCCATGTCTGTTTATTCATTTTTAGTTTTTAGGATCTGTGGATCTTTTTTTATTTTTGAATTTTTCATTTTTTTAATTTCATATTTTATTTATTTATTTATTTATTTATTTATTTATTTATTCATTCATTAATTTTTAAAAACACTTTAGCATGGTCTGTGTTATTTTTTAATTTTTTATGTTCATTAGTTTTGTTAATTTTTTGTAACCATTTTTTTTTTCCCCTGTGTGGATCCATGTCTGTTTATTCCTTTTAATTTTTAGGATCTGCATTTTTTTCTTCTAATTTTTATTACTAATTGAAAACATATGATCTTTGTCCATTTTTTAGGGTCAGTTTTTGTTCTTAAGGATCTTTAGGAAATTTTTTTGCATCTGTTCATATTTCTTTTTTTTTTTAAGCATTTGTTTATTTTTTTTTATAAATCATTCTCACACTCCTCATTATTCCTTTTATTTATTTTTTTAATCTGTCGAGGATCAGGGGTGTGCTTTGTGTCCGTGTCTCTGAGCTGATATCGGTACCTGCCTTTTGACTGATTAGATATAAACCACTTCAGACACGTCATTCACAATAAGAGTCATTTATATAACGCCGCGTTCCTCACTCTGTACCTCGCCTCGCCTCGCTCCGACTCATTTCCTTTTTCTCTCTGCACAAAGTATCCCAACTTCCGGATCTGGGAATTGTTCTGAACGTACGGTTCGAATCGGCACTGACGGGTTGGAATGGTGGTTTTGGGGCGGAGCTAACAGGCCTGTTCTCTGCTGATTGGTTATTTGGTCTTATGGAATAACTTCATGTTCATTAATTATGGATTGGAATTTTGTCACTTTTGGTGTCAAGGCGGTGTAAACACCACCAGCGGAATTAACCCTGAGCGCTCTAACGACGATGCAGCTGCTGTGTATCATCGTGTCGCAGTACAAACAAAAAGAATATTTAAAACATTTAGGAGGTCACGTCTATATGCCCATGCACTTCGAGCACTGTGTTTTATTTGCACGGCCTCATTGGCCTACTTAATTAACGCACCAGACTAAATCGGTTTTAATTCCACATCCACGGCGGATGTGTTATGTATTCATGCGCCGCGCTCCATATTGAAGCAGCAAGAGGCAAATTAAAGAAGCAAAATAAAAGAGTAAATAAGTAAACATTCGACGGCGGCGCAGGTCTCCAGGGTTTGCCGAGGAACGGCGCCTAATTAGTTTCCTCCGAGATGAGACGGGATTGAGAGATACGCCACCTTTTTCATCTTTCCCAGTCTTTCATGGGTGTTTGCCACCATTTTTTTTGCCGTTCACGTTTCATCCGGACGCTGTCCGTGTTGCGTCACGTGCTGGTACGCGGTGTGTGTGATGCTCTGGCCGCTGTCGCGTGTTTCCATGGCTGTGTTATGAACACACGCTGTGAACTTGGCACACTGGTGTTTAAGGGCGGATCAGACCCTCGCAAAGACAAACTCACCTGCAGGCAATGCTGTGTGTGTGTCTGTGTGTCTGTGTTATGCTGCGGCCTCTGACAACCTGTGTGATTAATGTACGGTTCCCCCTGTTGTTCCGGTTGCCACGGTAACAGAGGTTATGTGAGAGCGCAGGTAGAGGCTTGGCGGCGGTGCGGACGGAAAAACGCGAGCTCGCAGATTCACCTGCGCTGTTGACTCGCTGCTTGTCAGCTACAGCGCTCTCTTCACTTCTGCTGAATTATTTAAAGAGGTGCGTGTTCGACATAATGGAGGAAAAAAGGTCTGTGCACTCCCAGACTCTCTCTCTCTCTCTCTCTCACCAAGTCTCTTCTCTCTCTCTCTCTCTCTCTCTCTCTCTCTCTCTCACCAAGTCTCTTCTCTCTCTCTCTCTCTCTCTCTCTCTCTCTCTCACCAAGTCTCTTCTCTCTCTCTCTCTCTCTCTCTCTCTCTCTCACCAAGTCTCTTCTCTCTCTCTCTCTCTCTCTCTCTCTCTCACCAAGTCTCTTCTCTCTCTCTCTCTCTCTCTCTCTCTCTCTCTCTCTCTCTCTCTCTCTCTCTCTCTCTCTCTCTCTCTCTCTCACCAAGTCTCTTCTCTCTCTCTCTCTCTCTCTCTCTCTCTCTCTCTCTCTCTCTCTCTCTCTATGGTGATTTGAGATAGATAAAGCCCAGCTGCTCATTATTGTGTCAGTTATCCAGCTGTTGTGATGCAGATGGACAGATGTTAAAAAGTGAAAGTAAAAGTGAGGCAAACTCCTCACCCCCACCCCCCACGTGTACCCCGGTTGTCCGGTTCCAGCCGGTTAGTGTGAGTCGGTGAGACCGAAGGTGCTGACTCTGCACCCTGACCTGATCAATACAGCACTCTGCTTTCTTCTCCTCCGTCTCTGTGTGTCAGCAGCTTCCCTCCACTTCCTGTTTCACTGCTTCGGCTCAAATTCAGCCCAAAACCTCACCCTGTGTGTGTGTGTCTGTGTGTGTGTGTGTGTGTTTGTGTGTTTGTGTGTGTATGTTTCAGCATTTGTGTACATAACGTCTCGGAGCGGGGGGGCGAGTGAGTGGTGCTCTGAGTCACCGAGCCGGGGCTAATAAAGCCTGTTTTACTTTGGGAGAAAATAAAAAGCTCTCTCTGCTCCTGTTACGAGTGCGAGTGTGAATGCTGTTAGGTTTAGAAGAAGAACTAAACCTAACCTAAGGCCTGGTCTTATAGAAAATTTGATGAGCCAGAAGCAGTCAGTGATATTGTTTACACTTTGTCCTCCGACAGTAATTAAAGGTGTGTCACACAGACAGAATTTTATACCAGAATATTTTCATCACTTGAAAAGAAGCGTCATTAATCTGCGCTGACCCGAGCTTTCACTTTTATCAAGGCTTTCACACGAAAAAGTGAAAACTTCTTAATTATACGCAGATATATCATATAATACTGATGTTACACCATAGCGCTGATGAATTCTGGATCCTGATTGGTCAGAAGGCGTTGATTAACGATTAATCACACAGTTTAGGATGTTACCATGGCAACAGCTCTGTCACAGGGAGCTGTACGGCGGAAACGTCATGTGAACGGACGTGTGATCTTTGACGCGGTGAAGTTATATGAACAGTTATAAGACTGAAGGAGTCTCCAGTGTCAGAGGAACGTTTTCTAAAGTTTTCTCACGACACGCTGAGAGAGGAATGAAAGAGACTGGTGAGGGAACAACTTTTTTTGTCAACATTTTTGTAGCACATTGTTGCGTGATAGAAGAAATAAAAGACTTTGTGTTTATCATGTAAGAGGAAATGTCTCATTTGTAACTCGATAGCTTCATCCTAAATTCGTTATATGTTCAGTAAGGGGGGGGGGCATTCATTTTTTAAATTTTTTGTTAAGATATTGAGACTTACAAGATGTTTTAAATCCACGTGGTCTCCGGTTTATTCCACTGCACAGTCCAGCAGTGCGAGCCAATCAGAAAGCATTCCTCAGGACAGCGCAGTTTAGACAGTCAGGATAGCGATGAAGAGAAAATGACAGCTAATCCCGGGGAGATGGAATGTACAATCGAACAATTACAGAGATGACTCGACTCATCTGAGGAGAAGCCTGTCAGTGACACAGTGACGCCTGTGAATATCGGTTCTGAATACACTGCTGTCACTGTGTGTGTGTGTGTGTGTGTGTGTGTGCTGAGAATCCCACAGGTCCCAGTTTAACTAACAGGAGTTTAGAGACAGATCTGAAATGAAGCACTGGATAATCCTGTAACGAGAAATGTTTAAAGCTGTCGAAAAAATTATTTTCAGTCATGGGTTAAAGCTCTGGGATCTGGGATTATTTATTTTTTATTTTATTTTGTTATAGTGGTGCAAGTCATCTGCAAAAGGAGTTATTATATCCATCACAACTTTCTAATAGTTATTCTTCTGTTTGGTTTCAACTGAAACTCAGACTCAGACCAATCAATAACTCCCAATTAATAACTCCCAATTAATAACTCCCAATTAATATACACTACCAGTGAAAAGTTTGGACACACCTTCTAATTCCATGGTCTTGTTGATGTTTATTTCTTTCTACATTGTAAAACAATGCTGAAGGCGGCCGAAATCCACAATAATGTCGTTTGAACAGTTGATATTGAGATATGTCTGCTACTGATGCTCTGTAAAGCCTTCATAACGCCTCTAATCTGAGGTGCTGTTAATTGGTGATTTCTGAGGCTGGTCACTCTAAATGAACTTCTCCTCTGCAGCAGAGGTCAGTTTTGGTCTTGCTTTACTGGGATGGTCTTCATGTGAGCCAGTTTCATCATGGTGCTTGATGGGTTCTGCAAATGCACTTGACAATACTGTTCTTGCAAGAACTATTCCAGAACACCTGACCTTCGTGTCTTAAAATAACAACTGACTGTTTTTTGTTGTCATTACATATGGATTACTGAAGTCCATGTGTGTTATTTCATAGTTTTGAAATCTCCAGGATTGTTCTAGAATGTAGAAAATAAATCCCTAAACAAAAAAACATTGAATTAAAAGGTGTGTCCAAATGTTTGACTGGTAGTGTATCTCCCAATTAATAATTCTCAATCAAAGAATCTCAGTTAATAGCTCTTAATTAATAATGCTAAATTAATAAATATCAACCATTAACTCTCAATTAATAACTAAAAGTAATACCTCTCCATCAATAACTAAACAATTAAAAACTCAATCAGTAAATCTCATTAAATAAATCTCAATCAATAAATCTCAATTAATAAATCTCAATTAATGATGCTCAATTATGACTCTCAATCAAAAAATCTCAATTAACAACTCTCAGTCAATAACTAAAAATATTAATACCTCTCAATCAATAACTAAACAATTAATAACTCAATTAATAACTCTTTATTAGTAACTTAATTAGTAACTCTCAATCAAAACTAGCAAGAAAAATCTCAGTGGCTTCACTCACTGATGATATATTAGTGTGGAAATGTAAATAAAAAGTATTAATAGTTGAGTTATGTTTAGAAAATAAAAGATCCTGAGTGGATCTTTTAAAATAAATAAATAAATAAATAAATAAATAAGGTTAGGGGTTAGAGTAATAATTCTTCAGCATACTGATGATTCCAGCTCCGTTCATCAAAGGATATCTTCTTTAAAGGAAATGTTCCCGCACTTCAGTTTTAGAGTACGTCTAATTTTAAACTTTAAACAGGAAACTATAAAAGTCTTACCATGTGCGGCACAGAGACGTTTATAGATATATTGTGTTTTATAAATAATGTGTGTATTTTGGGGAGCGGAAGTGACCAGGGCTCGCTGCCTCTGCACCTCCAGCGCCTCTGCTTTATTTTTATCGCTTGTCATGGGGATTGGGAGCACATTAGCTCAGCAGAACCAGCGCTGGTGTGTCATTAGGCTGGGCTTTCACAGACCCTGTACTCAGCATTATTACTGCTGCACCCACACACACACACACACACACACGCGCGTGCTGGAATAAGCCCGAGTGTTATGCAATGACGAGGTCGCCCGGGTTACCCTACACGTCTTCCATGATATTTTTGTCTGTGGGTTTAAAACTAAAACAGGAACGAATCAGACGTATGTAATTCTATATTTCCCCCCACGTGAAGTCACGAGTCAGGGAAACCTGCGTCTGATAGAGTTGAGTCAGAAACGCGATGGAGGAAGCGGCTCCTCGTGGCTCCGGGCCGTATGCTGAGCTCGTGGGGGAGGCCATATTGCTTGGGTATAATCGCAGCATGCGGCGAGTGTGTCAGAACAAACATGGTTCATGCACGCCAAGCGAGACCATGGAGGCTTGTGAGTGTGTGATTTAGAGGGACTGCATCTCAGCAGGACTCTATCTGGCTGCCCTGTGTTACAGGCATGCACACACACACACACACTCTGACTGACTCATACTCTGTCCCGGGCGTCCTTCCGGCACAGGCCTTGTCTCCGCTTATCATGTCATCGCTCTCTTTCGTGTCCCCGCACAGAAGGGGAATCCTCTTTAATTAAGATTACATTCTGCATGTAATTAAATACCAGCGTTTTTTTAATTCCTCGCTCTTTTCTACGTCGCCATTTTATGGTCTGATCAAATGAAGCGACACACACCTCTCGCCTGTCGTTGTGCCACAGTGATGAACTCATCCGAATCATCTGCCTTGATGAGCTCACACCTGCGACCAGGGCAGAGTCGCACCGTCCAGAGCTCAGAGTTTTAGTTCATTCTGAGCTTCTTACACGCAGCGTCCTGGACATCGTGATGTCATATGTCACAGACTTCTTTATTCACCATCATTCATTAGCTCATCACATCCATCTCTCAGTAGCGCTGGATTAAAGAGTATCACTTAATAAATATTAAAGTTATCAACTCTCAACAATCTTCAACAATAGTTTCTATCTTTTTTTTTCTTTTCCTTTGGAGTTAAATGGCAAATCACAGACAAACACAGCCAGTTTGAATCCTAGCTAAAGACAAGCTTACTTTTGTGTACCAAGATTTCAGAATTATTCGGATTTCCTGCTCTGAGGATGTAGACCGATGCTGGACGCAATTTTTTTGAAATTGAAAATACAAATCATCTGCTGTTTAGAGTCAGATTTAATCTCAAACACAGACGACTCGATCAAGCTGAAATTTAAACCCTGGAATAGGACTGATGGAAAAGCGTAAACGCCAGACTCGGTGTGTTATCTCCGAACTCCAGCGCCTCTGACCCCGAGCTCAGGGCTGGAGCGTGTGACCTTGCTGATCCGTGTACAAGGTCACCTTTTACTCTGTGGTGCCATTTCGCGACAGAGACGAGCCAGACGACTTGATCCGGCTAGTCATTAGCTCTTGATGACCAGGGGGCTTTATAGAAACGCGGTGTGGTGTTATTTCAGAGCACGTGATTTATCCCCGCGTGGTCGGACGACTCTACCGCGCGCTTATAGATTGCTTTTCCAAGGAAGCTGTAATGAACTTAATTTAGGGAATCAGCGCTCTGTCCAATTGATCTGATGGATCGCTGACCGCCGAGGGCGGCAAAGCGCAGTGGCACAGCATCGTCGCCACTGCCTTCTTTACTTCTTTTCCTCTTTTCTAATCGCTGAATACAGCGAAATAAAAGAATAATTACAGGACTGCAAAGTCTTCTTTTCAGACGCTCATAAAAACCTAGCGTGACAGGATTAGCCGCGTCGGTTATGATGAAGTCCGGCATCTTCTGAGCTCCGGAATGAACCATCCTTCTGCCAAGACTATCAAACAGCCTTTATACACTCCTCCATTGCCTGTTGCCTAGGAAACCAGTGTAATCCATGTATTCCTCTCTCTCTCTCTCTCTCTCTCTCTCTCTCTCTCTTTTTCTCTTCTGTCTTTTCTTTCCTCCCTGATTGGAGACTCTATTGACTTGTGCCATTGAGCTGGCCTTCAGACCCACACAGCAGCTGTCAGGAGATGAAAATAAATAAGAGGGAAAGTGCTCTAAAACCTATTGATTTTTCCTGATTACTGAACATTTGGAAATTTAGACCAGCGCAGCCTCGTCTGTGGGAGGCAAATATGAATAATCCGACGCTTCGGATGTCTGTAATATCATACGCTCCTGGGACGCCTGTGTCCTTGCTTCTGGGTTTTTCTTTCCTCTTTCCTTTCCTTTTTCTATTTCTTTCTACACACACACACATACACACACAAACACACAGATTTTAACAGATAACTAATTGATGTTTTATTGGTTGAATCCAATCGTTCAAGAAACCCAGCAATGAAAAAGAAATCTTTCTTTCTTTCTTCCTTCCTTTCTTTCTTTTCCCCCACACCCCTCCCCAGCCTCTGGATTTATGATCCTTCTGTAATTAGAATTGATTGTCTTTGTTTAATCTGCACGATTTTCATCCAGAGATAAAGAAGAAGCGTGTCCAGTGCTCCGGATTTTTCTACAGACTCGGTCACTCCACCTTTCTTCTCCTTCTTCTTTTTAAACTTCAGACTGCTTCCTTTTCCATCCTTTGTTGTTAATTTCGATATTTATACGATTTTATTCCCTGGCTGTTTTGCTCCGTCGGAATGTTTTCATACTCCGATTTATCCATCTAACATGTTTCCGGATTGGATTTCATGGTGTCTCGTGCTCCTGCATTAAGCGCAGATATGGTTTAAAGACGCTGATGGGAAGTTGACAGCTTAATTAGGCAGACAGTGTGAGTTTGACCTAAAAATACAGGCTTTTACCGCCTCAGATGGAAATGGGACTCTTTCGCTAAACACTTTTTCCTCGTCCATAGATGGAATATTAAGTGCTGTCTAGCCTTATCATGGAGTCTAATTTTTTCTCTCTCTCTGTAGCCTTAAATCTCTGTATTCATTTTAAACATGTTTTATTAAACACAGGTTTTTTAGGGTGCTTGCATATAGCCTTGGGAAATCTCTGACAGCAATTCTGACCCTGAACCTGCACCATCAGACGTCTTCAGGTCTTCAGGTGACGTCATAATCCTGCCGTGACCTCATCCGCATGCAAACACGATCGACACCTGACCATTTTCCAGACGATCTATAAAACGCCAGCCGTTTCCCAGCCTCCTCTGCTCAGGGTCTTCATTATAGCTGCGCTTTACACCGTTCCTTCATCTCAGATCAGATCTGCAGAATCTCCGGAGCGTCGTCTCTGACTGCTTTTAGAAAGCGCTGAGTGTGTTAAAAAGGCTCTGTGCATACACGCACACACACACACACGCACACACACACACCAGTCTCTTTAGCATGTGCTGCTTTATACACTGAGCTGATATTTGGTTATTGTGTTGTGTATTTTGTCGTTTCATCTCCAGGTCAGAGGTTAAGGTTGGGTCAGTGACAGGAAACTCATTTCCTTTTTCTTTTTCTCTCGGTGCTCAGGGACGTATGAAGCCGAATCATCCTGAACTCTCCTCTAGCGCAAACCATTAGCCGCTTTGCCATGTTTGATAGGTTATTTCACATTTCTCTGATTCACTGCCGACAGTCTGTGTTGCGTGACAGGCTAAGTGCTGTCTGTCTGACTGACTGTCTCTCTCTCTGTCTGTCTGTCTACATGTTTGACTGTCTGTCTTTCTGACTGTCTGCCTGTCTGACAGTCAGATAGAGATACAGTGATAGAGAGAGACAGTCCGAGAGACAGACAGACAGAGACACGGAGAGACAGTCTCTCTGCTTGTCTGTCCATCTGTTTGCCTGTGTGTCTACCTGAATGTCTGTCTGTTTGTCTGTCCGTCTCTCTGTTTCTCTGTCTGTCTGTCTGACTGTCTCTCTATATCACTGTTTCTCTGTTGTTTATCTGTCTGTCTGTCAGTCTGCCTCTCTGACTGTCTCTCTTTCAGAATGTCTGCCTGTGTGACAGTCACTGTGTATTTCTGCTTGTCTGTCCGTCTGTGTTTCTGCCTGACTCTCTGTCTGTCTCTCTGACTGTCTCTCTGTTTGGCTGTCTTTCTGTCTGACTGTCTGACAATCTGTCTTTCAGACTGTCTCTCTGTCTGTCTGCATCTCTGTTTATCAGTCTGACTGCCTCTCTCTATCTCTGTCTCTCTATTTGTCTATCTGCCTGTTAGTCTGCCTCTCTGACTGTCCCTTTTTTAGAATGTCTGTCTGTCTGACTGCCACTGTGTATTTCTGTCTGTCTGTTTGTCTGTCTGTCAGTTTTTCTGTATCTCTGTTTATCTGTCTGTCAGTCTCTCTGTCTGTCTGTCTTTCTATCTGTCTGTATGTCACTGTGTATCTCTGTCAGTCTACCTGTCTGTCTGTCTTTCTATCTGTCTGTATGTCACTGTGTATCTCTGTCAGTCTACCTGTCTGTCTGTATGCCACTGTGTTGCTCTGTCTGTCAGTCTGTCTGTTGTATGTCACTGTGTATATCTGTTTGTCTGTCTGTCAGTCTCTCTGTTTGTCTGTCTGTCACTCTGCCTATCGCTGTCTCTCTGTCTGTCTGTCTGTCTGTCTGTATGTCACTGTGTATCTCTGCCTGTCTGTCAGTCTCTCTGTCTCTGTCTGTCTGTATGTCACTGTGTATCTCTGTCAGTCTGTCTGTCAGTCTCTCAGTCAGTCTGTCTGTCAGTCTCTTCCGTCAGTCTGTCTGTAAGTCTCTCAGTCAGTTTCTCTGTCTCTGTCTGTCTGTATGTCACTGTGTATCTCTGTCTGTCTGTCTGTCTGTATGTCACTGTGTATCTCTGTCTGTCAGTCTCTCTGTCTGTCAGTCTCTCTGTCTCACACACTCGAGTGAAGAGATGTTGGATTATTCAGCTGCACTCAGCACATTCTACCTGATAGTGTGTTTTT
Source organism: Hemibagrus wyckioides (assembly GCF_019097595.1). Taxonomy (NCBI): domain Eukaryota; kingdom Metazoa; phylum Chordata; class Actinopteri; order Siluriformes; family Bagridae; genus Hemibagrus; species Hemibagrus wyckioides. Next base: position 5,478,975 of record NC_080718.1, on the reverse strand, counting down.
TTTCTTCTGGAGTTCACACTGCATTAGCCGTGATAATGACCATCAGCTAGTCGCTGCACCACAGAACACAAGCTGTATCGCATCAGCTTCCTCACACAAACTGAAATGGTCAGTAGTGGACCTGGCGCTGATCAGGTGTCAGTATCAGCATCAAATGATAGATCGGGTATCAGATCCTGCAACAAATGGAATCGGATTTGGAAAAGAAATCTGTTTTCACATCTGGAGATGTTTACGGACTGTAACAGCTTATGAATGTTAAAGGTCACAATTTTATTTGTATATCGGGCAGAGTAGCGTTTCTCTGTTAGCGGGGCTCATGTTATCCTGTCGTTATTCACATCTGTCTTATTAGCTCTGGTTGCTGTTGTTCGAGAAGGAGATATCACTTATAGAATGTGGACATAGTGCTTCCTAAGATCATGCTTCTGATTGGCTGCTCATTGCCGCTGACCCATCTGATGATTTTCAGACCTCACACACTTGATTTCCATAAGTGCTTTAGACATTTTCAGGTTTATGGTAGAGGAAAGCTTGACCAGGAATTCCTCTCCTCACGAGTCTGTAGTCTCGTTACAGGCTCCTGCCTGTAGTGGTAAGTTTGTACTGATGGATAGTGTTTGAACTGTTCTGTCTTCCTCTGTGCAGAGTATCGGGAAGGGTTCCCTGTGGTGCATAGACCCGGAATACAGACACAATCTCATCCAGGCGCTGAAGAAGACGCCTTATCATCCCTACTCCCAAGTGTTCACCACGCCTCCCACCTCTCCTCAGGCATATCAAAGGTAAGCAAGTGCCTTGCCAGAGATATCGATCCTTACACACACCTCTCTCTCTCTCTCTCTCTCTCTCTCTCTCACCCACTCACTCAGGTGTGCTAACAGGTTCTGTTAGCGGCGGCATGTGCAAAGGCTGAACGGATCTCAGAGAGACGTGTCCGGCGCCGGGTTTCTGAGCCGCTTCATTTCATTTAGATTGAGCGAACGTGTCTGCAAGCTCCAACCTACTCGAATGTGCAAGACGGAGTAATTGTTTTACTGTAAATCCTACAGCGTGTCCATTTCTGTCCAGTTCAACTCATAGCCGTCGAGGTATTTACGTAACATCATTTTTGTAAATATTTCCAAAGATGTTTATGAGAATGCTCATCATGTTGATACGTCATAACCTGTCATGTCCTGCGCCTCAAAAACAACGTCATGACCTGTGTATGGAGAGATAGAGAAGATAACATGAACAAAAGATTGTTTATTGATTTTAGCCTCGTCTGAGTGCCCATTGGTCAGAAAATGCCTCCTGGTGGTCCAGAGGCAGGATCTGACGCTCTCATTGCCTCGGTCCAGGCAGGATTCTAACCCAGCCACTGAAGAGTTAACTCTCAGTGCCGGTACCAAGCCTGGGATAAAATGGGAGGGTTGCGTCAGGAAGGGCATCCGGCGTAAAACCTGTGCCAAAATTGATACTTGTGGACAAATGATCCACTGTGGTGACCCCAAACAGGGAGCAGCTGAAAGAACAAGTTGTGCACACTGGTCAGAAAATAGGTTTTCTTCAATATGAAGATGTTCCAGGAATCGCTCTTCGTTTCTCTCATTTTGTACAAAACCAAATCGAAACCGAGTGCAAGTTTATAACCTGAAGAAAATATACAGAGCCTCCAGAGCCGTGAGAACCGGGGAGTGGGCGAGGGGGAAGCGGCGGCTGAGCTAAGAGCGCCTAAGGTGCAGAGATTTTGGGCAGATATCTGACGTGATTCAAACCGCCGGTTCGTGAGCCACAGGCCTCCGAACACGAGCTCCGGAATCGGGAGAATCAGAGTGCAGGTGAGGCAGCAAATCCCACCGGGCATTGGGCATCTAAGCCAGCCTGCTTTCGGGGTCCGTATCTCGGGCCCCTGAGGGCCAACGGGTCAACCCGGGGCTCATCGAACTCTTCACATCTAAAAGGACATGACAAAGAAGAGACACTTCCAGTCTACTTATATGTTATGGTCATGTGACCTATTAATGCTCAAGTGTAAGATATATGGCCACGCCCCCTACAGCGAGCACTGAGAATACACACAGTTTGTATTAAAATGAAGTTTGTGTCATGTGTATGGATTTGTGTGTGTGTGTGTGTGGGGAGAATGTGTTCATTGTGAAATCTTATCTTTTTAAGATAAGATTTTTTTTGTCATGGATGAGTGACTTTACAAGGAAGATGTACAAAATAATATTCTTCTTTAATTCTCACCTGTGCCTTGTGTGCTTTTAAAAGCGCTTATTAAATACCATGGTTTATTTTAATCTAAGTAATCATACTGTGATGGAAAAGAGTCAGACCATAACACCTTCATTACTAAGCGTTGAAATAAAAAGTCAGGAATGAAGCTAAACCTTCTTGCGTGAAGTAGTGGACAGTCTGGGAAAGGAAAAGAGTTTGTAAAAAGGATAAACACAGGATGGATGGACAGGACAGGATGGAGAAATGGAGGTTGGATGGAGAAAGAGGAGTTTCAGCTGTTATGTGATTTGTGTTTCTTTTCACTTCAGCTGCTTTTATTCTGCTCCACTTTTTTATTATTCAGCGTTATAAAAAAAAAAAAAACGGCTGCAGAAAAACTCCCCACGATCCGACAAAACCGCACCGAATGAGGTCGACTACTAAAAAGCCACTACCTAGGCAGACTCTTGCAGGTTTTAGACAGTTCCTTGCCTAATTCTGCAGCACAGAGCGCTGCGTCGTAAGATTTATTTTCTCGTCAAGGTTCCTGCAGATTCCTGAAGATAACGTGATGCTGACACGACCTCCAAGTCTTATCTCATGAACGTTCATTATAGATTTCCACGATAATAAGCCAGAGAGATGGAGTGTGTGTGTGTGTGTGTGTGTGTGAGAGTGGTCATTAAGACTCCAGAAAAAGAAGTGACTCTATATATTTAGACTCTTGTATGAAATAAGAGCACGCTGTGAGAGGTTGAGTTCTATAGTCCTTAATTTTTCCGGATGTTTGAAGTGCGCTTGTCTTTGTGATCAGGTCTGTGTTTGTCTAACATGGTCATATGATTACATTGTGTGTGTGTGTGAGTGAGTGTGTGTGTGAGTATGTGTGTGTGTGTGTGTGTGAGTGTGTGTACGCCTGTGTGAGGAGGACACACAGGGTCTCGGCTTCCTCTCCTGCTCTCAGGCCAGATGGCGGAGCGGCATGTAGCAGCGTGTAATAAAGTGTTTATCTGGCCACTGCGGCTCTCAGGAAGCAGAATGGAGCTTTTTATAGCGTTCCACACAAATCAGCTGAGTCACACACTCACTCTTTACTCTTCTCCATCAGCTTTAAACGGACCTTGGATTATTATTATTACTTTTTTATTTATTCACTGATAAAATTGCACTGCTAATGATACACTGATGCTGTTTTCCTTAGGATTAAACAATACCAATATCAGAATACCAGCTGCTACTGATCCGGTACTGACCTGATTCCTATCCGGTACTGACCTGATACTGATGTGGTACTGACCTGATTCTGACCTTATACTGAACCGGTTCTGACCTGATACCGATCCGGTACTGACCTGATACTGACCTTATACTGAACCAGTACTGACCTGATACTGAACCAATACTTATCCAGCACTGACCTGATACTGATGTGGTACTGACCTGATACTGATCCAGTACTGACCTGATACTGATCTGGTACTGACCTGATACTGATCTGGTACTGATGTGCTACAGATCCAGTAGAGACCTGGTGCTGACCTTATACTGAACCGGTACTGTCCTGCTACTGAACTTATACTGACCTAATACCAATCCTTTACTGACCTGATACTGATCTGGTACTGACCTAATACTGATCTGGTACTGACCTAATACTGATCCGTTACTAACCTGATACTGAACTAGTACTGACCTGATTCTGATCTGGTACTGACCTGATACTGACCTTACACTGAACCAGTACTGACTTGATACTGACCTTATACTGAACTGGTATCGACCTGATACTGATCCGGTACTGACCTTATACTGACCTTATACTGAACCGGTACTGACCTGATACTGATCCGGTACTGACCTGATACTGACCTTATACTGAACCAGTACTGACCTGTAACTGAACCAATACTTATCCAGCACTGACCTGATACTGATCCAGTACTGACCTGATACTGATCTGGTACTGACCTGATACTGATCTGGTACTGATGTGCTACAGATCCAGTAGAGACCTGGTGCTGACCTTATACTGAACCGGTACTGTCCTGCTACTGAACTTATACTGACCTAATACCAATCCTTTACTGACCTGATACTGATCTGGTACTGACCTGATACTGATCTGGTACTGACCTAATACTGATCTGTTACTAACCTGATACTGAACTAGTACTGACCTGAGAGTGATCCCCTACTGACCTGATCCTAAATTGATACTGAAACAATATTGATCTGCTACAGATCCAGTACTGACCTGATACTGACCTTATACTGAACTGGTACTGACATGATACTGATCTGTTACTGATCTGGTACTTACTTGATACTGAGCTGCCATTGATCCAGTACTGACCTGCTACTGATTTGGTACTGACCTGATACTGATTTGGTACTGACCTGATACTGATTTGGTACTGACCTGATACTGATTTGCTACAGATACAATATTGACCTGATACTGATCCGGTACTGACCTGGTACTGATCTATGGTGGGAAACGTCACAGCCGTCATGGCAGTGTGGTTATATTTTCATGTTTATTATATTTTAATGAGTTAAAAAGTGTAGTGAATTTAAAGGAGTCTATAAACCACTTACACAGGCAGTGTTGTGCTGTTCTGGGAAACTAATCAGTTCCAGTGTGGTGTGTTGAAGCAGAGTTACTCTCACCACCCAGAGCTGTTTGTTATTAATGAAAGAGTGACCTCATAGCTTTTATCTGTTTATGGGTACACTTAATTCATTGATTTTCTGGAAAAAAAAACCCAACTAGGTGATGATTATCTTCTCCTGCTCCTCTCAGTCGTGCCTCGGCTGCTCCTGGCCAACATCACAAAGGGTTTGGGTGAGGAAACGGGAGAGTAAATGCAATTAGAAAAGCCGGCTGTTTCATCTCTGTGCTCCGATTTGGGCAGGCAGCCATCGTGGCACCCCGGGTACTGGGTACTGATCCAGCTCCTGAGAGGGAGAGAGAGAGAGAGAGAGAGAGAGAGAGAGAGAGAGATTGATTAAATGAGGACGTGTAAGACAGGCCCAGGCAGATCCACATTCCTTAACACTTTAACCATACAGCATCAGAGAGAGAGAGAGAAAGAGAGAGAGGTGGAGGGGGTTGGGGGAGAGAGAGAGAGAAAGAGAGGGAGACAGAGAGAGAGAGAGCAGGTAAAACAGCTAGCCCACCGCGTCCTGCCGCACACGTTTGCCCTTGCAGGGTTATGAGCGTGATGGTCGCCACGGCAACAGGCACGCCTCCATGGTAACACATCGTGGCGGAGACAGGTGCAGTTGCATCACGAGGCTATTTGTTGCCTGGCAAAAGGACAGGCCATTAGCGCGGGAGAGAAATACGCCATCGCCCTGGCAACACGCGACTCTCCATGGCAACGGCGCACGGCTTCCAGCCTATTTTTGGGAGTTTTTTTTTTTTCTGTACCTGCCTTTGTCCATCTTGTGGAAGACGCACACACGCGTGAATTATCCGAGATGACAACTGGAGGTCCAGTAGCTGGAGGAGATTCATTTTAAATGGAAGTTTGTGAATTGAAAAAGCAGAAAGGAAGAAAAAAACACAGTGAGACGGAGCTGTGTGTTTCACATAACTGTCCTCTCTGTCCTCTGGCAAGAAAAAGACAAAAAGATAGAAGAAATAAACCGAGTAAACCCTGTGTGTGTGTGTGTGTGTGTGTGTGTGTGAGAGAGAGAGAGAGAGAGAGCTTTTACATACAGTCCAAACTCTGACTCTCTCTTCTCTTCTCTTAATTTCTCTTCTCTTAATTTCTCTTCTCTTCTCTTCTCTTCTCTTCTCTTCTCTTCTCTTCTCTTCTCTTCTCTTCTCTTCTCTTCTCTTAATTTCTCTTCTCTTAATTTCTCTTCTCTTCTCTTCTCTTCTCTTCTCTTCTCTTCTCTTCTCTTCTCTTCTCTTCTCTTCTCTTCTCTTCTCTTCTCTTCTCTTCTCTTCTCTTCTCTTCTCTTAATTTCTCTTCTCTTCTCTTAATTTCTCTTCTCTTCTCTTCCCCTCTCTTCTCTTCTCTTCTCTTCTCTTCTCTTCTCTTCTCTTCTCTTCTCTTCTCTTCTCTTCTCTTCTCTTCTCTTAATTTCTCTTCTCTTCTCTTCTCTTCTCTTAATTTCTCTTCTCTTCTCTTCTCTTCTCTTCTCTTCTCTTCTCTTCTCTTCTCTTCTCTTCTCTTCTCTTCTTCTCTCTTTTCCATTCTCACATCCTTTCCTCTCATGCCCCCTCTTCTCATTTTTCTCTTCTTTCTTAGTTTCCCCCATCTCTGTTCTTCTCCTCTCTCTTCCCCTCTTCTCTTCTCCTTTTCCATTCTCTCATCCTCTCATCTCTCTCTCTCTCTTTGCCAACCCTTTCTTCTTATTATTACCCCCCCCATTCTATTCTCTCCTCACTTTTTCCCTCTCTTCTCTCCTTTATTTCTTTTCCATTTTCCTCATGTTCCTCGTCAAGGACACAGCTCCTACCTCAGCTCTCAGGCATGTTAGTTGCGATCTCTCAGCCCCGATCACATTTCACGCTGCTGTAACCGCTGAAAAGAACCGTTTTTTTTTGTATTTAGTTTCATAGCTGTGGAATCAATAGGGATTTCAGTGTTTAGCATTGACAGAATGAAACTGTGGATCGGTTGTTTCCTTTGATAAACCCGTTGCTTGTGTGTGATATTATTCCTTCTCGGGGGCACATTAGAGAGAGAGGAGAAGTGTAACGGCTCTTTTGTGGGCGCTGGTGAGCGCCGAATGTGAGCGAGTGGAAGCGTGTCTCTGTAGATTTATTGTTCTTTGGGGCTTTTTCTGTTCTTCTGGATGTTTGTCAACAGCCAGCGCATGGAAAATACTCCAGCTGGTTTCACAAAGCCCGAATCTTCCCCGAGACGCAAGCTGCTTTCTTTTAGGTGTTCCTTAAACTTCTAGAGACTTCTTCAAGAAAAAAACGAAAACCCATCCAAATGACTTACACGTTTATTTTTATAATTTCATTACTTTGTTTGGTTTCTGCCATGTTGCTTTCATTTCATCTTGGATATCGGTTTCCTACGTTACCCACAATGCAGTGGGATTCAGCCCTCGCTTCATCGTCTCTATCTGAATAATGAGAGTGATGCGGCGGTGCTTTATTCCTTTAATCTGTCTGTGTCTCTCGTCTGTACGCTGGAGCTGAAACAGAACGGCTTTCGGAGCTTTCATGCTAACAGCAACACTCAGACGTCGCTGTCTAGCCAAGTTGAGTCTCGACCGTGTCGTGCCGCTGCATTGCATTCTGGGACTTTGAGTCCAGCAATCGCTTCACCGCTTCTATGCTGGATTTCTCTTTAATATGATGTCAAATGTAGCTGGAAAATGGGGTGTGAGAAAAAAAACAAAAGAACATACAACACACAAAAACACCGGGTTCCCCGGTTGAGGATTCAGTCAAACAGCTCGATGTCAGGCGTCCACGATGGTAAGCGTTTTCTCCTCCTAGCGTCAGAGTCTGAAACTAAGCTCTGAAAGCATCGCCGGATTCTGGACTTCTGGTGTTCTGTCGTTTCCTCCTGTGAGATTCTGGTCTGAAATTCCTTCCACTAATTGTGCACCATGTCCACAGAGCCTCCGGCCTCCAGAACGCCTCCATTGTGTGCAGAAGAGAAAGCTGCTCCAGCTCAGGACAAAAAGTGAGGAGAGGTGAAAAGGAGGGGGAAAAAATAAAGAGAGTGTGGAGGAGCACCAATTAAACTGAAGATTAGTTAAAGAGGATTGTGACTACAGCCGTAAAGTGAGAGAGGGAGAGAGTGAAAGAGAGAGAGAGAGAGACAGAGAGTGAGAGACAGAGTGAGAGAGCAAGAGACAGAGAGAGAGAGTGAGAGACAGAGCGAGAGACACAGAGAGAGAGAGAGCAAGAGACAGAGAGAAAGAAATATAGAGAGAGAGAGAAAGATAGAGACAGGGAGAGAAAGAGAGAGGGAGCAGGGAATAGGATATGAGAAGGTTATGGAATGAAGAGGTTTTTGTTCAGAATTCCTCGGTCCTGCTGGAATAAGGAGACTCCTTCTGAGCTGTTTGCATTAACTGACTCGATGCACAGACAGGCGAGAGTTAAAAATAGCTGGGGCGTCGACCCAGAACCCGGCCAGACTCCTGCCAGTGGCACATGTGGTTCAGATGAAAAAGCAAAAACCCAGAGCAGAAGAATGCATGCTCTTCTGGAGAAAAAAAAAGAAAACATCACTGTGTGTCTCATCTCACAGGGACGTGGCTCTTACTCACATCTAACTAGTTCTACACTTGGAGTGGACTCGGGTCCTGCAGGACGGCTGGAAGACCACTCTTTTATCACGTCTCATGTCCCTAAACACAACAGCTCTGTTATATCCTGGAGCCCAGATTCCATCGCTGACCCATTCCATTGTTCTCCTCTCTAAATGTGTAAAATTTTACTGTCAAAAAAAAAATAAAAACCAAGCTCCAAATAATTTGGGAGCCTGTTCACGTTTATGATGTTCCTCGCATGGAAGAGTGCGAGAGAAATAAAAGACTGGTTAATTTTTTTTTGTCCTTGCAGCTGATTAAAAAAAAAAAAGGAAGAGAAATGGCCGGTCGTCTATCACGAGGCATGCGGTATCCATGGCAACGCATTCCATAGATGTAACCTGATACGAAGCATATGTGCAGCACAGCGGCTGGAACTTTGAGTGTGTGTGTGTGTGTGTGTGTGTGTGTGTGTGTGTGTGTGTGAGTGAGTGTGTCTGTGAGTCAGTGTCCAAGAAAGTGCACAAGCTTTTGAGATAAAAAAATAAATAAATCCACTATACATGTTATCATCAAAATTTTATCTACTAAATAATAAAGCAGTTACGACACCAGGACAAGAAGCGAAGAGTCACCGAATGCAAAAGTTGGAGATGTTTTAGTTGCTAGGCGACCGGTATGCTAATGAAGTTGTTCATCTTAAGCTGAGATTGGTTTTAATCACTCTCGGTGTAAAAAAAAAAAAGAAGAAGAAGAAGAAAGAAAAGAAATCCGAACCCGACGTTCTGACGAAGTGTAATTAAAGTATCCATAAAGCAGCAGAGAGCCTTCATTATCCCTCTGTAAATTATTAGGAAGTGGTGGGTCAGACCCGAGGTGTGTGACAGGAAGATGGCGGCGTGTTTGAGGGCCCATTTGGATTTCGAGTCAGGAAGTGAAAGCAGACTGACGCGAGGCGTTTAAATGCAGCGTGTAGACAAACACACTCAAAGCCAAGCTCCTCTGCTGCTTCCTCTGTTTGCTCTAATTCTCAATTAACTAATATACTCTAAGAAGATTAAGAAGGAGAACAGAGCAGAGCCGACGCTGAGAGGAGCGTTATCTGCTCCGGCTGCTTCAGCTGGGAACCAGATATCAGGAGAGGGAGAGGGAGAGAGAGAGAGAGAGAGAGAGAGAGAGAACAAGAGAGAGATTTATCTCAGAAGCAGGAGGTCACAACTGGGAATTATGTCATTTTTGACCTCGGTCCATTTGAGCTACAAGTGTGTGTGTGTGTATATATATATATATATATAAAGCAGAAATGGTTCAGGAATGGTTTGATGACCACAACAACCAGTTTGAGGTGTTGACTTGGCCTCCAAATTCCCCACATCTCATTCTAATCCAGCATCTGTGGGATGTTCTGGACAAACAAGTCTGATCCATGGAGGCCCCACATCACAAGTTACAGGACTTAAAGGATCTGCTGCTAAAATCTTGGTGCCAGATCCCACAGCACACCTTCAGGGATCTAGTGGAGTCTATGCCTCGACGGGTCAGGACTGTTTTAGCAGCAAAAGGAAGGGGACCAACACAATATTGAGGGGGGGATCTGTTTAAATATATATATATATATATACATATACATACCGCTCTGGAAAAAAATAAGAGACCACTGCAAAATAATGAGTTTCTTCTGTTTTTTTTTCTTCCAGGTTCATGTATTGGTGAGATGAAGAGTTTTGTTTCATTTTTTGTGAACTGCTGACAATATTTCTCCTAAATTCAAAATATAACTATTGTTATTTAGAGTGAATATTTAAAGGAAATGACATCACATCAAAATAACCCAAGATCATGCAGTATTAGCAGAGCTTTAATAACTCAAATAAAACAAAATCCAAATCATTTGTAAACAGATTGTGTTAATGCTTTGGCTAAATAACATTAAGAAATCAGTATTTGGTGGAATAACCCCGATCTGCATGAGTTTTGGCTCCATGATCTCCACCAGTTTCTCACATTGCTGTTGGGGAACTTTATATCACTCTTTTTGCAAAAAAGCTTGATAGTTTGTGACCATCCATCTTTCTCTTGATGACATTCCAGAGGTTTTCAATAAGGTTCACATCTGGATATTGGGCATGGCTCTATTATTTGTTTCCAGAGCTGTATATATGTCTGCGGAGAGAAAAACAGTTGGGCAGACAGACAGACAGAAAGAGAGAGAGAGAGAGAGAGAGAGAGAGAAAGAAAGAGAGAGAGGCATAGATAATGTAATAGAGAGAGACACGCACAGATATACACACAGACAGAGAGGAAAGGACAGATAAAGCAAAAATAATAGACAGACAGAGAGAGAGAGACACTGTCTCTATTATCTCATGCTCTCTCTATCCGTCTTGCTCTCTGTCTCTGTATATCTGTCTCTCTCTCTCTGTGTTTTACTCAGTTTCTTTCGCTCTTTATCTGTCTGTCTCTACTGTCTCTCTTCTCTTCTCTTCTCTTCTCTTCTCTTCTCTTCTCTTCTCTTCTCTTCTCTTCTCTTCTCTTCTCTTCTCTTCTCTTCCTCTCTCTCTCTCTCTAATTCTGCTGAATTGTAGAATCTGTTGTTCTGAAATCCTTCTTATATATATATATATATAAAACGATGCTTCCATGTTATGTCTCTACAGTATATAAACTGATACAAAGTAAATACTCGTACACATTTAAACTGAATAACTTTCACTCTGTTGGTTCCTGTTGCTGTGAGCGGCCATCTTTGATTTGATGTCATTTGCTAAACTTGTGCTCGAGTACACCGAGTTGCGGAGGCGGTCGGAGGTCAGATATTTAGTGTCGTTCTTTTCTTTACGTCGTTGCTGATCATCAGGTTCCGTCGCACGGCTGTGTTCGGCATCAGGGAAGCTGGAGAGACACAGAGGAACACATTATTATCACTTTCAAATCTCTTCACACAAAAATCTTCTCCTTTTTTTCCTTCTTTAAAGGTGTTTCATGTTACAGAAATGTCTTTGCTTGTTATAAAGGTGCTATACGCTGTACTGTACACTAAATAACAGTTAAATGCTGCAACATGATCACGATTCTAAACATTTTAGAGGAAAATGAGAAGCAGTGAGTGTGTGTTATCTTCATAAAGCCTTAAAACTGATTCATTTTCATCACCAATACTGTCGTGATAATCAAGGAACGTCTACATTGTCCAGCTCGGTACCCTTGCAAAAGGGGTGTACAAACTTTTGCTCTCATGACAGTGTCACCTTTTCATGGCATTCTATATTGTGATAGAAAGAAATCTTCATCTCATCACTTCTTATATTCTACATTTAATGTAGCTTCCTTATTTCCACCGTTGAGGAGACTCCAGTTCAAAGGTGTTGAGTCCGAGTCAGGGCTCTGTGCAGGACACTCCGGACCTTCGCTCCAACCTTCACCTCCACACCAGGTCTTCATGGAGCTCAGGAGCTTTGTGCAGTGATGTTGCATACCCCTGTGTGATTCAGACTTCAGTGAAGGAGCACATATGAGCGTGACGGTCAGGGTGCACATACTTTGTGTCACAGGAGCCTGGGATGTAGATGAAGCCTAATCACAGCAGCAGCTCAAAATCTTTTCCTGACGGCAAAAAAGTAGCTTTCTCAAAGACATTAATCCTGCTGACCTCGTTTCTGTCGGAGTGAAGAAAAAAAAATCAATGCTTTTTATCCCTCCGTTTCTCTCATCGACTTCAAGCTCAAAACCCAGAATGAGTTCACGTCTGTAGCGTGAGCGTGACCGCGCTCAGGGGGGCGGAGTCAGCGGTGGCGGGCGCCGGGGTCGCACCTGTACGGCCGTGTGACCGGTGCAGGCTGTTATTCCGTGTGTGGAGTGTCCCCCTGCGCAGCAGCTTTACACACTCCTGAAGCCCAGCACATCGCCGCCTTGTCATTTCAGCGTAAAAGCAATGATTAACGCCGCTAAGGGTCCATTTTCGAAATATAATATAATGACTAGCTCGCGCTGTGATGATGTCTAAACACCGCGTATCGCTTTCTGGGGTGAAGTGCGGCTTTCTTAATGATGTGCTGCTAAAGCCGGGGCTGCGTCGTGCCAGACATATACACCACACACACACACACACACACACACACACACACACACAAATGATATCATTCTTATCTCTTCTGTTTTTCTCTCTTTAGCCTGTCCAGTCCTCCAATTTGGCCGGGGAATCACTTCTACAGAAAAAATAAAGGAGTCCTCCTACCAGGTACTGAACCTCTCTCTCTCTCTTTCTCTCTCTCTCTCTCTCTCTCTCTCTCTCTCTCTCTCGTATATATTTTTGTCTTTCAGCCCTTCTGTCTTTCTCTCTGCCACTCTCTCTGTCTCCGTATGTCTCTCTCTCTCTCTCTCTCTCTCTCTCTCTCTGTCTTGCTCTGTTTCTGTTTCTCTCTCTCTTTATCTGTCTGTCTCTGTTCTCTTATGCTCTCTCTCTCTCTCTCTCCCTCTCTCTCTCTCTTTGATTCTGCTGAATCGTAGAATATGTTGTTCTGAATTCCTTCTCTTACCCTAAAACACAGAATCTCTTTGCATGCTTTTTAGACAAGGCTTTCACACACACACACACACACACACAAACACACACACAAGAGGAATTAGTGCAGCGTGTGTATTTCATGTTTGTTCTGGTTTTAAAAGAAGCTTCTCCGGATCAGAATCGATTTTCCTGCCTGCTATTCCGACGGCATTGTTGGGATTCTCCTGCTCGTAATCCACTGGAATTTCTTCCTCTCTGTTCCTTCAGAGGAGGATTATGGGTAAATCATCACTGTTGTCATTTGGAGGATGGTCAGGACTGTGAGGTGGAAATGCAGAAAGCAGAGCTCGCTGTTATGAAGGCAAATGAAGCCTCCCTCTCTCTCTCTCTCTCTCTCTCTCTCTCTCTCTCTCTCTCTCTCTCTCTCTCTCTCTCTCCCCCCCCTCCCTCTCATCCCTCTCTCTCTCTCTCTCTCTCTCCTGGGTGGAGTTTATCTGGGACACTGAAGTTTTTATATAGCCGGGACGTTGCTGCATCTCTGTAGATCCTCGTCTGAACTTTTGCTTCGACACTAAACACAAAAAAGGGGTGAAGAAATCCTGAAAAATCCACAGCGAGGAATAAATCACGGCGTGTCATGCTGCCAGAGGGAAAACATCAACGCCGGGTCACTGTGATGACGAGAGCAGCTGTCTCTCCTGAAGCTCGTTACCTTCCTGGAACTTCATGCTGTCGCGTGTTTTGTCCCTTTTACGTGACGGCAGTGATTACAAACTCTTCTTATTATTAAGACATTGCTTGCTTTTTGTCCGTTTATTGTTACATTTGCATTCCACAAAACAAGTCAGAGTATGATTTATCTGCAGTAATCAGCCACAGCTGTATTAGGTACATTCCATAGAAAGGAAAGATGAGTAAACATCTGTATGAGTATTTATTTATTCTTTTTTGTTTGTTTGTTTGTTTGTTTGTTTTGGTTTGATTAAACTGACACGTCTCTGATCTGAAGAAAGAACTTTCGCACATTTTTTTCACGACCGCACACACTTGTGTTACGTGTAATCCCACAGGAAGTGTTTCTGTACATGATGCCACCACCACCATGCTTTTTTTCAGAACTGAGCTTCTAAAGTCAGAAAGAAAAGTCGCATCAAGAGTGAGAAAAAAACATGGAGGACAGACTGCTGAGTCCTGTTATTAATTTAGAATATAGATATTTTATTATTATTATATTCTTATACGTTATATAACATGGGACGTGACGCCTCTCTCGCACTCCACGGCAGTCGCGCGATTGCTCGCTAATCTTTATCTTCATCCGCATTACGGATATTAATAAATCTCATCGGAAAAGAACATTCCTTTGACTGAAAATCAGCGTGAAAGCAGCTGAGGACGTCTCCGTCTCGTCTCTGAGTCATGTTCCGTTTCTCCACACTGCTGTTTTTTGCTCGTTGTCTGAGATTTAATTAACCTGTTGGCATTTAGCCGCGGCTAAGAGATCAACGGGAACGTGAACGTGAACGTGCCACGCACTGTTTGTGCTAAAATCTTCTAAAATAATATACTTTTATTTTTTTTCACGTACATTATGCGACAATAAAGGACAAAAAAGTGGGTCTACATCCGCTTATGCTCGCTTAGCATTCTGCACATCTCTCTCACACACACACACACACACACAAACACACACACATACACACACACACACAGTAATTCAACATTCATGACACACTCGTGGGAACGGCACCTTTAGAGAGTTGCAGAGAGGCGCCCGTGCAGGCGGTGGCTTGCTCGCTGTAATTGGCAGTTAGCGGAGTGTTTTGTAAACTCCTTTGTGGCTGTGATATTATACGGAGCGCGGGGAGGCGGCGGAGGCCCAGGATGCACCTGTGACGGCTGCCACGTGCGTAGGAGGGCCATCTGCTGGGTGCAGGCACTTAGCTTACACACGCTAACACACCTCTGTACGCTCGAGCTCAAAGAACCGTGCCGAGATCCTCAGCCTTCGCTTTCATGCGCCACGGACACAGAACATCCGCCGTCCGTTCCCTCGCCTTCTAATTAGGCTAGGACGCTAACCTGTTGCTGTTAGCATCACGTGTATTGAAATGTTTTGGAAAGTAGTTAGCTAACACAGACCTGTTGGATCACGCGTGTATGTCATACCTAATACTCTAAAATTTGCAACTGGGGGTGAGAGTGGGGGGGTGGGGGTAACACACACACACACACAAAACTTGCTCTACATGTTGTTGATACATGATAGTAATTCAACTCAATTAGGAATAAATCAGTGTGTAAAGAACTGATGGAGAGATTGAGTGATGGAGAGATAGAGGGATATGGTAAATAAGTGATGAAGTGATGGTGTGATAAAATAAAGAAGTGATGAAGTGATGGAGAGATGACATGATAGAGAGATGGAGAGATAAATAAGTGATGGAGTGATAAAGTAAAGAAGTGATGAAGAGATGGAGTGATAAAGTAAAGAAGTGATGGAGTGATAAAGTAAAGAAGTGATGGAGTGTTGAAGTGATGGAGAGATGGAGTGATGAAGTGATGGAGTGATAAAGTAAAGAAGTGATGGAGAGATGGAGTGATGACGTGATAGAGAGATGGAGAGATAAATAAGTGATGGAGTGATAAAGTAAAGAAGTGATGAAGAGATGGAGTGATAAAGTAAAGAAGTGATGGAGTGATAAAGTAAAGAAGTGATGGAGTGTTGAAGTGATGGAGTGATGAAGTGATGGAGTGATAAAGTAAAGAAGTGATGGAGAGATGGAGTGATGACGTGATAGAGAGATGGAGAGATAAATAAGTGATGGAGTGATAAAGTAAAGAAGTGATGAAGAGATGGAGTGATAAAGTAAAGAAGTGATGGAGTGATAAAGTAAAGAAGTGATGGAGTGTTGAAGAGATGGAGTGATGAAGTGATGGAGTGATAAAGTAAAGAAGTGATGGAGAGATGGAGTGATAAAGTAAAGAAGTGATGGAGTGATAAAGTAAAGAAGTGATGGAGTGTTGAAGAGATGGAGTGATGAAGT